>NC_088397.1:619959-677459 GCF_034236695.1 Oncorhynchus nerka
GGAAACCCTCAATAACATTCTACTGCTGGGGGAAACCCTCACTAACATTCTACTGCTGGGGGAAACCCTCACTGCTGGGGGAAACCCTCACTACTGGGGGAAACCCTCAATAACATTCTACTGCTGGGGGAAACCCTCAATAACATTCTACTGCTGGGGGAAACCCTCAATAACATTCTACTGCTGGGGGAAACCCTCACTAACATTCTACTGCTGGGGGAAACCCTCAATAACATTCTACTGCTGGGGGAAACCCTCACTGCTGGGGGAAACCCTCACTACTGGGGGAAACCCTCACTAACATTCTACTGCTGGGGGAAACCCTCAATAACATTCTACTGCTGGGGGAAACCCTCACTAACATTCTACTGCTGGGGGAAACCCTCACTGCTGGGGGAAACCCTCACTACTGGGGGAAACCCTCAATAACATTCTACTGCTGGGGGAAACCCTCAATAACATTCTACTGCTGGGGGAAACCCTCAATAACATTCTACTGCTGGGGGAAACCCTCACTAACATTCTACTGCTGGGGGAAACCCTCAATAACATTCTACTGCTGGGGGAAACCCTCACTGCTGGGGGAAACCCTCACTACTGGGGGAAACCCTCACTAACATTCTACTGCTGGGGGAAACCCTCACTGCTGGGGGAAACCCTCACTACTGGGGGAAACCCTCACTAACATTCTACTGCTGGGGGAAACCCTCAATAACATTCTACTACTGGGGGAAACCCTCAATAACATTCTACTGCTGGGGAAACCCTCAATAACATTCTACTGCTGGGGGAAACCCTCAATAACATTCTACTGCTGGGGGAAACCCTCACTGCTGGGGGAAACCCTCACTACTGGGGGAAACCCTCAATAACATTCTACTGCTGGGGGAAACCCTCACTAACATTCTACTGCTGGGGGAAACCCTCAATAACATTCTACTGCTGGGGGAAACCCTCAATAACATTCTACTGCTGGGGGAAACCCTCACTAACATTCTACTACTGGGGGAAACCCTCAATAACATTCTACTACTGGGGGAAACCCTCACTGCTGGGGGAAACCCTCAATAACATTCTACTGCTGGGGGAAACCCTCAATAACATTCTACTGCTGGGGGAAACCCTCACTAACATTCTACTGCTGGGGGAAACCCTCACTGCTGGGGGAAACCCTCACTACTGGGGGAAACCCTCAATAACATTCTACTGCTGGGGGAAACCCTCAATAACATTCTACTACTGGGGGAAACCCTCACTAACATTCTACTGCTGGGGGAAACCCTCACTGCTGGGGGAAACCCTCAATAACATTCTACTGCTGGGGGAAACCCTCACTAACATTCTACTACTGGGGGAAACCCTCACTGCTGGGGGAAACCCTCAATAACATTCTACTGCTGGGGGAAACCCTCACTAACATTCTACTGCTGGGGGAAACCCTCACTGCTGGGGGAAACCCTCAATAACATTATACTGCTGGGGGAAACCCTCAATAACATTATACTGCTGGGGGAAACCCTCAATAACATTCTACTGCTGGGGGAAACCCTCAATAACATTCTACTGCTGGGGGAAACCCTCAATAACATTCTACTACTGGGGGAAACCCTCACTGCTGGGGGAAACCCTCACTAACATTCTACTACTGGGGGAGACCCTCAATAACATTCTACTGCTGGGGGAAACCCTCAATAACATTCTACTGCTGGGGGAAACCCTCAATAACATTCTACTGCTGGGGGAAACCCTCACTGCTGGGGGAAACCCTCAATAACATTCTACTGCTGGGGGAAACCCTCAATAACATTCTACTACTGGGGGAAACCCTCACTGCTGGGGGAAACCCTCACTAACATTCTACTACTGGGGAGACCCTCAATAACATTCTACTGCTGGGGAAACCCTCAATAACATTCTACTGCTGGGGAAACCCTCAATAACATTCTACTGCTGGGGGAAACCCTCACTGCTGGGGGAAACCCTCACTAACATTCTACTACTGGGGGAAACCCTCAATAACATTCTACTGCTGGGGGAAACCCTCACTAACATTCTACTGCTGGGGGAAACCCTCACTAACATTCTACTGCTGGGGGAAACCCTCACTAACATTCTACTGCTGGGGGAAACCCTCAATAACATTCTACTGCTGGGGGAAACCCTCAATAACATTCTACTGCTGGGGGAAACCCTCAATAACATTCTACTGCTGGGGAAACCCTCAATAACATTCTACTACTGGGGGAAACCCTCAATAACATTCTACTGCTGGGGGAAACCCTCAATAACATTCTACTGCTGGGGGAAACCCTCAATAACATTCTACTGCTGGGGGAAACCCTCACTGCTGGGGGAAACCCTCACTAACATTCTACTGCTGGGGGAAACCCTCAATAACATTCTACTGCTGGGGGAAACCCTCACTGCTGGGGGAAACCCTCACTACTGGGGGAAACCCTCAATAACATTCTACTGCTGGGGGAAACCCTCAATAACATTCTACTGCTGGGGGAAACCCTCACTACTGGGGGAAACCCTCACTAACATTCTACTGCTGGGGGAAACCCTCAATAACATTCTACTACTGGGGGAAATCCTCAATAACATTCTACTGCTGGGGGAAACCCTCACTGCTGGGGGAAACCCTCACTACTGGGGGAAACCCTCAATAACATTCTACTGCTGGGGGAAACCCTCAATAACATTCTACTGCTGGGGGAAACCCTCACTAACATTCTACTACTGGGGGAAACCCTCACTAACATTCTACTGCTGGGGGAAACCCTCAATAACATTCTACTGCTGGGGAAACCTCACTAACATTCTACTGCTGGGGGAAACCCTCAATAACATTCTACTGCTGGGGGAAACCCTCACTAACATTCTACTGCTGGGGGAAACCCTCAATAACATTCTACTGCTGGGGGAAACCCTCACTAACATTCTACTGCTGGGGGAAACCCTCACTGCTGGGGGAAACCCTCACTACTGGGGGAAACCCTCACTAACATTCTACTGCTGGGGGAAACCCTCAATAACATTCTACTGCTGGGGGAAACCCTCACTGCTGGGGGAAACCCTCACTAACATTCTACTGCTGGGGGAAACCCTCAATAACATTCTACTGCTGGGGGAAACCCTCACTGCTGGGGGAAACCCTCACTAACATTCTACTGCTGGGGGAAACCCTCAATAACATTCTACTGCTGGGGGAAACCCTCAATAACATTCTACTGCTGGGGGAAACCCTCAATAACATTCTACTGCTGGGGGAAACCCTCACTAACATTCTACTGCTGGGGGAAACCCTCAATAACATTCTACTGCTGGGGGAAACCCTCAATAACATTCTACTGCTGGGGGAAACCCTCACTACTGGGGGAAACCCTCAATAACATTCTACTGCTGGGGGAAACCCTCAATAACATTCTACTGCTGGGGGAAACCCTCACTAACATTCTACTACTGGGGGAAACCCTCACTGCTGGGGGAAACCCTCACTAACATTCTACTACTGGGGGAAACCCTCACTGCTGGGGGAAACCCTCAATAACATTCTACTGCTGGGGGAAACCCTCAATAACATTCTACTACTGGGGGAAACCCTCACTGCTGGGGGAAACCCTCACTAACATTCTACTACTGGGGGAGACCCTCAATAACATTCTACTGCTGGGGGAAACCCTCACTAACATTCTACTGCTGGGGGAAACCCTCAATAACATTCTACTGCTGGGGGAAACCCTCACTAACATTCTACTACTGGGGGAAACCCTCACTGCTGGGGGAAACCCTCACTGCTGGGGGAAACCCTCACTAACATTCTACTGCTGGGGGAAACCCTCAATAACATTCTACTGCTGGGGGAAACCCTCAATAACATTCTACTGCTGGGGGAAACCCTCAATAACATTCTACTGCTGGGGGAAACCCTCACTAACATTCTACTGCTGGGGGAAACCCTCACTGCTGGGGGAAACCCTCAATAACATTCTACTGCTGGGGGAAACCCTCAATAACATTCTACTGCTGGGGGAAACCCTCAATAACATTCTACTGCTGGGGGAAACCCTCAATAACATTCTACTGCTGGGGGAAACCCTCACTAACATTCTACTGCTGGGGGAAACCCTCACTGCTGGGGGAAACCCTCAATAACATTCTACTGCTGGGGGAAACCCTCAATAACATTCTACTGCTGGGGGAAACCCTCACTGCTGGGGGAGACCCTCAATAACATTCTACTGCTGGGGGAAACCCTCACTACTGGGGGAAACCCTCACTAACATTCTACTACTGGGGGAAACCCTCACTAACATTCTACTGCTGGAGGAAACCCTCAATAACATTCTACTGCTGGGGGAAACCCTCACTGCTGGGGGAAACCCTCACTGCTGGGGGAAACCCTCAATAACATTCTACTGCTGGGGGAAACCCTCAATAACATTCTACTACTGGGGGAAACCCTCACTGCTGGGGGAAACCCTCACTAACATTCTACTACTGGGGGAGACCCTCACTGCTGGGGGAAACCCTCAATAACATTCTACTACTGGGGGAAACCCTCAATAACATTCTACTGCTGGGGGAAACCCTCAATAACATTCTACTGCTGGGGGAAACCCTCAATAACATTCTACTGCTGGGGGAAACCCTCACTACTGGGGGAAACCCTCACTACTGGGGGAAACCCTCAATAACATTCTACTACTGGGGGAAACCCTCACTAACATTCTACTGCTGGGGGAAACCCTCAATAACATTCTACTGCTGGGGGAAACCCTCACTAACATTCTACTGCTGGGGGAAACCCTCAATAACATTCTACTGCTGGGGGAAACCCTCACTACTGGGGGAAACCCTCACTAACATTCTACTGCTGGGGGAAACCCTCACTGCTGGGGGAAACCCTCAATAACATTCTACTGCTGGGGGAAACCTCAATAACATTCTACTGCTGGGGAAACCCTCACTAACATTCTACTGCTGGGGGAAACCCTCAATAACATTCTACTGCTGGGGAAACCTCACTACTGGGGGAAACCCTCACTAACATTCTACTGCTGGGGGAAACCCTCACTAACATTCTACTGCTGGGGAAACCCTCAATAACATTCTACTGCTGGGGAAACCCTCACTAACATTCTACTGCTGGGGGAAACCCTCACTAACATTCTACTGCTGGGGGAAACCTCAATAACATTCTACTGCTGGGGAAACCTCACTAACATTCTACTGCTGGGGGAAACCTCACTAACATTCTACTGCTGGGGGAAACCCTCAATAACATTCTACTGCTGGGGGAAACCTCAATAACATTCTACTGCTGGGGAAACCCTCACTAACATTCTACTGCTGGGGAAACCTCACTGCTGGGGGAAACCCTCAATAACATTCTACTGCTGGGGGAAACCCTCAATAACATTCTACTGCTGGGGGAAACCCTCAATAACATTCTACTGCTGGGGGAAACCCTCAATAACATTCTACTGCTGGGGGAAACCCTCACTAACATTCTACTGCTGGGGGAAACCCTCACTGCTGGGGAAACCCTCAATAACATTCTACTGCTGGGGGAAACCCTCAATAACATTCTACTGCTGGGGAAACCCTCACTGCTGGGGAGACCCTCAATAACATTCTACTGCTGGGGGAAACCCTCACTACTGGGGGAAACCCTCACTAACATTCTACTACTGGGGGAAACCCTCACTAACATTCTACTGCTGGAGGAAACCCTCAATAACATTCTACTGCTGGGGGAAACCCTCACTGCTGGGGGAAACCCTCAATAACATTCTACTGCTGGGGGAAACCCTCAATAACATTCTACTACTGGGGAAACCTCACTGCTGGGGGAAACCCTCACTAACATTCTACTACTGGGGAGACCCTCACTGCTGGGGAAACCTCAATAACATTCTACTACTGGGGAAACCCTCAATAACATTCTACTGCTGGGGGAAACCCTCAATAACATTCTACTGCTGGGGGAAACCCTCAATAACATTCTACTGCTGGGGGAAACCCTCACTACTGGGGGAAACCCTCACTACTGGGGGAAACCCTCAATAACATTCTACTACTGGGGGAAACCCTCACTAACATTCTACTGCTGGGGGAAACCCTCAATAACATTCTACTGCTGGGGGAAACCCTCACTAACATTCTACTGCTGGGGGAAACCCTCAATAACATTCTACTGCTGGGGGAAACCCTCACTACTGGGGGAAACCCTCACTAACATTCTACTGCTGGGGGAAACCCTCACTGCTGGGGGAAACCCTCAATAACATTCTACTGCTGGGGGAAACCCTCAATAACATTCTACTGCTGGGGGAAACCCTCACTAACATTCTACTGCTGGGGGAAACCCTCAATAACATTCTACTGCTGGGGGAAACCCTCACTACTGGGGGAAACCCTCACTAACATTCTACTGCTGGGGGAAACCCTCACTAACATTCTACTGCTGGGGGAAACCCTCAATAACATTCTACTGCTGGGGGAAACCCTCACTAACATTCTACTGCTGGGGGAAACCCTCACTAACATTCTACTGCTGGGGGAAACCCTCAATAACATTCTACTGCTGGGGGAAACCCTCACTAACATTCTACTGCTGGGGGAAACCCTCACTAACATTCTACTGCTGGGGGAAACCCTCACTAACATTCTACTGCTGGGGGAAACCCTCAATAACATTCTACTGCTGGGGGAAACCCTCACTAACATTCTACTGCTGGGGGAAACCCTCACTAACATTCTACTGCTGGGGAAACCCTCACTAACATTCTACTGCTGGGGAAACCCTCACTAACATTCTACTGCTGGGGAAACCCTCAATAACATTCTACTGCTGGGGGAAACCCTCACTAACATTCTACTGCTGGGGAAACCCTCACTAACATTCTACTGCTGGGGAAACCTCAATAACATTCTACTGCTGGGGGAAACCCTCACTAACATTCTACTGCTGGGGGAAACCCTCACTACTGGGGGAAACCCTCAATAACATTCTACTGCTGGGGGAAACCCTCACTAACATTCTACTGCTGGGGGAAACCCTCACTGCTGGGGGAAACCCTCAATAACATTCTACTGCTGGGGGAAACCCTCACTAACATTCTACTGCTGGGGGAAACCCTCACTAACATTCTACTGCTGGGGGAAACTCTCAATAACATTCTACTGCTGGGGGAAACCCTCAATAACATTCTACTGCTGGGGGAAACCCTCACTAACATTCTACTGCTGGGGGAAACCCTCACTAACATTCTACTGCTGGGGGAAACCCTCAATAACATTCTACTGCTGGGGGAAACCCTCACTAACATTCTACTGCTGGGGGAAACCCTCACTACTGGGGGAAACCCTCACTAACATTCTACTGCTGGGGGAAACCCTCACTAACATTCTACTGCTGGGGGAAACCCTCACTGCTGGGGGAAACCCTCACTAACATTCTACTGCTGGGGGAAACCCTCACTACTGGGGGAAACCCTCAATAACATTCTACTGCTGGGGGAAACCCTCAATAACATTCTACTGCTGGGGGAAACCCTCACTACTGGGGGAAACCCTCAATAACATTCTACTGCTGGGGGAAACCCTCACTAACATTCTACTGCTGGGGGAAACCCTCAATAACATTCTACTGCTGGGGGAAACCCTCAATAACATTCTACTACTGGGGGAAACCCTCACTAACATTCTACTGCTGGGGGAAACCCTCAATAACATTTTACTGCTGGGGGAAACCCTCAATAACATTCTACTGCTGGGGGAAACCCTCACTGCTGGGGGAAACCCTCAATAACATTCTACTGCTGGGGGAAACCCTCACTAACATTCTACTACTGGGGGAAACCCTCACTGCTGGGGGAAACCCTCACTACTGGGGGAAACCCTCAATAACATTCTACTGGAAACACTACATTTTTTAAATGTATTTTACCTTTTATTTAACTTGTCAGTTAAGAACAAATTCTTATTTACAATGATGGTCTAGGAACAGTCTTGTTCAGGGGCAGAACGACAGAATTGAACCTTGTCGGCTCGGGGATTCGATCTTGCAACCTTTCGGTTACTGGCCCAACGCTCTAACCACTAGGATACCTGCTGTCCACTGTCTATAGACACCATCTAATATAACTACAGTCTATACAAATCATCCTATACAACTACAGTCTATACACACCATCCTATATAACTACAGTCTATACACACCATCCTATATAACTACAGTCTATACACACCATCCTATATAACTACTGTCTATACACACCATCCTATATAACTACAGTCTATACACACCATCCTATATAACTACTGTCTATACACACCATCCTATATAACTACAGTCTATACACACCATCCTATATAACTACTGTGTGCATGTCTGCTTGCGTGTGTGTGTGTGTGTGTGTGTGTGTGTGTGTGTGTGTGTGTGTCTCTGTGTGTGTGTGTGTGTGTGTGTGTGTGTGTGTGTGTCTCTGTGTGTGTGTGTGTGTGTGTGTGTGTGTGTGTGTGTGTGTGTGTGTGTGTGTGTCTCGGTACCTGCTCCTATCACCCTCTCGATGCGTATTCTAGAAGGATCTATCTCCTTGGTGAACTCGTGGACAGCCTGCGTGGGGTCTTCATATGTGTCAGGATCCACATACGTCTTGATACCAGGGAAAGGAAGCACGTTCTGAAAGTGAGCCCTCCTCTTATCGTCTGACTGCATCTTAGCCTTGATGAACACCTGACACCTGGACCAGGAGAGACACACAGCGGACGATGTCAGCTTCCTGTCTGGCTACATTACAGACAGGTAGAGCTTCCTGTCTGGCTACATTACAGACACATGTCAGGTAGAGGTTCCTGTCTGACTACATTACAGACACTGGTCAGGTAGAGGTTCCTGTCTGGCTACATTACAGACACTTGTCAGGTAGAGGTTCCTGTCTGGCTACATTACAGACACATGTCAGGTAGAGGTTCCTGTCTGACTACACGTCAGGTAGAGGTTCCTGTCTGGCTACATTACAGACACATGTCAGGTAGAGGTTCCTGTCTGGCTACATGTCAGGTAGAGGTTCCTTTCTGGCTACATTACAGTCAGGTAGAGGTTCCTGTCTGGCTACATTACAGACACACGTCAGGTAGAGGTTCCTGTCTGACTACATTACAGACACTGGTCAGGTAGAGGTTCCTGTCTGGCTACATTACAGACACTTGTCAGGTAGAGGTTCCTGTCTGGCTACATTACAGACACTTGTCAGGTAGAGGTTCCTGTCTGGCTACATTACAGACACATGTCAGGTAGAGGTTCCTGTCTGGCTACATTACAGACAGGTAGAGGTTCCTGTCTGGCTACATTACAGACACATGTCAGGTAGAGGTTCCTGTCTGGCTACATGTCAGGTAGAGGTTCCTTTCTGGCTACATTACAGTCAGGTAGAGGTTCCTGTCTGGCTACATTACAGACACACGTCAGGTAGAGGTTCCTGTCTGGCTACATTACAGACACATGTCAGGTAGAGGTTTCTGTCTGGCTACATTACAGACACATGTCAGGTAGAGGTTCCTGTCTGACTACATGTCAGGTAGAGGTTCCTGTCTGGCTACATTACAAACACATGTCAGGTAGAGGTTCCTGTCTGGCTACATTACAGACACACGTCAGGTTGAGGTTCCTGTCTGACTACATGTCAGGTAGAGGTTCCTGTCTGGCTACATTACAGACACATGTCAGGTTGAGGTTCCTGTCTGGCTACATTACAGACACACGTCAGGTAGAGGTTCCTGTCTGGCTACATTACAGACACACGTCAGGTTGAAGTTCCTGTTTGACTACATGTCAGTTAGAGGTTCCTGTCTGGCTACATTACAGACACACGTCAGGTAGAGGTTCCTGTCTGGCTACATTACAGACACATGTCAGGTAGAGGTTCCTGTCTGACTACATGTCAGGTAGAGGTTCCTGTCTGGCTACATTACAAACACATGTCAGGTAGAGGTTCCTGTCTGGCTACATTACAGACACACGTCAGGTTGAGGTTCCTGTCTGGCTACATTACAGACACATGTCAGGTAGAGGTTCCTGTCTGGCTACATTACAGACACACGTCAGGTTGAGGTTCCTGTCTGACTACATTACAGACACATGTCAGGTTGAGGTTCCTGTCTGCCTACATTACAGACACACGTCAGGTAGAGGTTTCTGTCTGGCTACATTACAGACACACGTCAGGTTGAGGTTCCTGTCTGACTACATGTCAGTTAGAGGTTCCTGTCTGGCTACATTACAGACACACGTCAGGTAGAGGTTCCTGTCTGGCTACATTACAGACACATGTCAGGTAGAGGTTCCTGTCTGACTACATGTCAGGTAGAGGTTCCTGTCTGGCTACATTACAAACACATGTCAGGTAGAGGTTCCTGTCTGGCTACATTACAGACACACGTCAGGTTGAGGTTCCTGTCTGGCTACATTACAGACACATGTCAGGTAGAGGTTCCTGTCTGGCTACATTACAGACACACGTCAGGTTGAGGTTCCTGTCTGACTACATTACAGACACATGTCAGGTTGAGGTTCCTGTCTGCCTACATTACAGACACACGTCAGGTAGAGGTTTCTGTCTGGCTACATTACAGACACACGTCAGGTTGAGGTTCCTGTCTGACTACATGTCAGTTAGAGGTTCCTGTCTGGCTACATTACAGACACACGTCAGGTAGAGGTTCCTGTCTGGCTACATTACAGACACATGTCAGGTAGAGGTTCCTGTCTGACTACATGTCAGGTAGAGGTTCCTGTCTGGCTACATTACAAACACATGTCAGGTTGAGGTTCCTGTCTGGCTACATTACAGACACATGTCAGGTAGAGGTTCCTGTCTGGCTACATTACAGACACACGTCAGGTTGAGGTTCCTGTCTGGCTACATTACAGACACACGTCAGGTAGAGGTTCCTGTCTGGCTACATTACAGACACACGTCAGGTTGAGGTTCCTGTCTGACTACATGTCAGGTAGAGGTTCCTGTCTGGCTACATTACAGACACATGTCAGGTTGAGGTTCCTGTCTGACTACACGTCAGGTAGAGGCTCCTGTCTGACTACATTACAGACACATGTCAGGTAGAGGTTCCTGTCTGACTACACGTCAGGTAGAGGCTCCTGTCTGACTACATTACAAACACACGTCAGGTAGAGGCTCCTGTCTGACTACACGTCAGGTAGAGGCTCCTGTCTGACTACATTACAGACACATGTCAGGTAGAGGATCCTGTCTGACTACATTACAGACACACGTCAGGTAGAGGTTCCTGTCTGACTACATTACAGACACACGTCAGGTAGAGGTTCCTGTCTGGCTACATTACAGACAGGTAGAGGCTCCTGTCTGGCTACATTAGAGACACACGTCAGGTAGAGGTTCCTGTCTGACTACATTACAGACACACGTCAGGTAGAGGTTCCTGTCTGACTACACGTCAGGTAGAGGCTCCTGTCTGACTACATTACAGACACACGTCAGGTAGAGGTTCCTGTCTGACTACATTACAGACACACGTCAGGTAGAGGTTCCTGTCTGACTACATTACAGACAGGTAGAGGTTCCTGTCTGACTACACGTCAGGTAGAGGCTCCTGTCTGACTACATTACAGACACACGTCAGGTAGAGGTTCCTGTCTGACTACACGTCAGGTAGAGGCTCCTGTCTGACTACACGTCAGGTAGAGGCTTCTGTCTGACTACACGTCAGGTAGAGGCTCCTGGCTACATTACAGACACGTGTCAGGTAGAGGCTCCTGTCTACATTACAGACACGTGTCAGGTAGAGGTTCCTGTCTGGCTACATTACAGACACATGTCAGGTAGATGAAACACGGAGCGGGTTGGAGCGAGCGGTCGCGTCTGCACTCGGTCCGCAGGTAGTATTACATTTCATTACATTTCATTATAGTACAACGGTTTGATTTGTCTAATCTTAGCAATTTCTTCTTAGCTAGCTACATAGCCGTCTTTGCATCATAGATAATTGCGTAATTATCGTATTTCGTCGTCCTAACGCAGTCTACACTGCCCTGCAGCTAGCCAGCTAGCCAGCTAGCTAACGTCCACCGTTAGCTAGTCCACCGTCTACCGATTAGCAGCACAACTATTACACTCAACTGAACGACTTGATTAGTGTAGTGTTAGCTAGCTACATAGTTGTCTTTGCTGCCTTCGTACCCAAGATAATTGTGTAGTTTAGAGTGTGTAGTTTTATGTCGTCCTTAACATAGGAGACTCTGCTAGCTAGCCAACAGCTAGTCAACGTCTACCGAACAGAACTTCTGCACTCAACAATCCGTCGCATTTCGCTTCGCTCCACAGGTAGTATCACATTTTTCATTTCATTTCATTACAGTACAACGCCTTGATTTGTTTGATCGTAGCTAGCTACATAGCTAGCTACATAGCCGTCTTTGTATCAAAGATAATTGTGTAGTCTAGAGCGATTTCCTGAGTTAGCTAGCCAGCTATTGTCGTTCTTTTAACGCAACGTAACGTAATCAACACTGCTAGCTAGCCAGCTAGCCCCGAATAGCAGCACAGTAGAAACTATTACACTCAACGGAACGACTTGATTAGTGTAGTGTCAACAACGCAGCCAATGCCAGCTAGCCTACATAGTCAACAACGCAGCCTCTGCCAGCTAGCCTACTTCAGCAGTACTGTATCATTTTAATCATTTTAGTCAATAAGATTCTTGCTACGTAAGCTTAACTTTCTGAACACTCGTGACGTGTAGTCCACTTGTCATTCCAATCTCCTTTGCATTAGCGTAGCCTCTTGTGTAGCCTGTCAACTATGTGTCTGTCTATCCCTGTTCTCTCCTCTGCACAGACCATACAAACGCTCCACACCGCGTGGCCGCGGCCACCCTAATCTGGTGGTCCCAGCGCGCACGACCCACGTGGAGTTCCAGGTCTCCGGTAGCCTCTGGAACTGCCGATCTGCGGCCAACAAGGCAGAGTTCATCTCCGCCTATGTCTCCCTCCAGTCCTCGACTTCTTGGCACTGACGGAAACATGGATCACCACAGACAACACTGCTACTCCTACTGCTCTCTCTTCGTCTGCCCACGTGTTCTCGCACACCCCGAGAGCTTCTGGTCAGCGGGGTGGTGGCACCGGGATCCTCATCTCTCCCAAGTGGTCATTCTCTCTTTCTCCCTTACCCATCTGTCTATCGCCTCCTTTGAATTCCATGCTGTCACAGTTACCAGCCCTTTCAAGCTTAACATCCTTATCATTTATCGCCCTCCAGGTTCCTCGGAGAGTTCATCAATGAGCTTGATGCCTTGATAAGCTCCTTTCCTGAGGACG
Source organism: Oncorhynchus nerka (assembly GCF_034236695.1). Classification (NCBI taxonomy): domain Eukaryota; kingdom Metazoa; phylum Chordata; class Actinopteri; order Salmoniformes; family Salmonidae; genus Oncorhynchus; species Oncorhynchus nerka. The sequence continues at coordinate 633,329 of NC_088397.1, forward strand.
GCTCACCTCTCACAGTTCTGGGCGACTTTAACCTCCCCACGCCTACCTTTGACTCATTCCTCTCTGCCTCCTTCTTTCCACTCCTCTCCTTTTTGACCTCACCCTCTCACCTTCCCCCTACTCACAAGGCAGGAAATACGCTCGACCTCATCTTTACTAGATGCTGTTCTTCCACTAACCTCGTTGCAACTCCCCTCCAAGTCTCCGACCACTACCTTGTATCCTTTTCCCTCTCGCTCTCATCCAACACTTCCCACACTGCCCCTACTCGGATGGTATCGCGCCGTCCCAACCTTCGCTCTCTCTCCCCCGCTACTCTCTCCTCTTCCATCCTATCATCTCTTCCCTCTGCTCAAACCTTCTCCAACCTATCTCCTGATTCTGCCTCCTCAACCCTCCTCTCCTCCCTTTCTGCATCCTTTGACTCTCTATGTCCCCTATCCTCCAGGCCGGCTCGGTCCTCCTCCCCGCTCCGTGGCTCGACGACTCATTGCGAGCTCACAGAACAGGGCTCCGGGCAGCCGAGCGGAAATGGAGGAAAACTCGCCTCCCTGCGGACCTGACATCCTTTCACTCCCTCCTCTCTACATTCTCCTCTTCTCTCTCTGCTGCTAAAGCCACTTTCTACCACTCTAAATTCCAAGCATCTGCCTCTAACCCTAGGAAGCTCTTGCAACCTTCTCCTCCCTCCTGAATCCTCCTCCCCCTCCCCCTCCTCCCTCTCTGCAGATGACTTCGTCAACCATTTTGAAAAGAAGGTCGACGACATCCGATCCTCGTTTGCTAAGTCAAACGACACCGCTGGTTCTGCTCACACTGCCCTACCCTGTGCTCTGACCTCTTCTCCCCTCTCTCTCCAGATGAAATCTCGCGTCTTGTGACGGCCGGCCGCCCAACAACCTGCCCGCTGACCCTATCCTCCTCTCTTCTCCAGACCATTTCCGGAGACCTTCTCCCTTACCTCACCTCGCTCATCAACTCATCCCTGACCGCTGGCTACGTCCCTTCCGTCTTCAAGAGAGCGAGAGTTGCACCCCTTCTGAAAAAACCTACACTCGATCCCTCCGATGTCAACAACTACAGACCAGTATCCCTTCTTTTTTTTCTCCAAAACTCTTGAACGTGCCGCCCTTGGCCAGCTCTCCCGCTATCTCTCTCAGAATGACCTTCTTGATCCAAATCAGTCAGGTTTCAAGACTAGTCATTCAACTGAGACTGCTCTTCTCTGTATCACGGAGGCGCTCCGCACTGCTAAAGCTAACTCTCTCTCCTCTGCTCTCATCCTTCTAGACCTATCGGCTGCCTTCGATACTGTGAACCATCAGATCCTCCTCTCCACCCTCTCCGAGTTGGGCATCTCCGGCGCGGCCCACGCTTGGATTGCGTCCTACCTGACAGGTCGCTCCTACCAGGTGGCGTGGCGAGAACTCCGTCTCCACACCACGTGCTCTCACCACTGGTGTCCCCCAGGGCTCTGTTCTAGGCCCTCTCCTATTCTCGCTATACACCAAGTCACTTGGCTCTGTCATAACCTCACATGGTCTCTCCTATCATTGCTATGCAGACGACACACAATTAATCTTCCTTTCCCCCTTCTGATGACCAGGTGGCGAATCGCATCTCTGCATGTCTGGCAGACATATCCGTGTGGATGACGGATCACCACCTCAAGCTGAACCTCGGCAAGACGGAGCTGCTCTTCCTCCCGGGGAAGGACTGCCCGCTCCATGATCTCGCCATCACGGTTGACAACTCCATTGTGTCCTCCTCCCAGAGCGCTAAGAACCTTGGCGTGATCCTGGACAACACCCTGTCGCTTCTCAACTAACATCAAGGCGGTGGCCCGTTCCTGTAGGTTCATGCTCTACAACATCCGCAGAGTACGACCCTGCCTCACACAGGAAGCGGCGCAGGTCCTAATCCAGGCACTTGTCATCTCCCGTCTGGATTACTGCAACTCGCTGTTGGCTGGGCTCCCTGCCTGTGCCATTAAACCCCTACAACTCATCCAGAACGCCGCAGCCGTCTGGTGTTCAACCTTCCCAAGTTCTCTCACGTCACCCCCTCCGCTCCTCCACTGGCTTCCAGTTGAAGTCGCATCCGCTACAAGACCATGGTGCTTGCCTACGGAGCTGTGAGGGGAACGGCACCTCAGTACCTCCAGGCTCTGATCAGGCCCTACACCCAAACAAGGGCACTGCGTCATCCACCTCTGGCCTGCTCGCCTCCCTACCATTGAGGAAGTACAGTTCCCGCTCAGCCCAGTCAAAACTGTTCGCTGCTCTGGCCCCCAATGGTGGAACAAACTCCCTCACGACGCCAGGACAGCGGAGTCAATCACCACCTTCCGGAGACACCTGAAACCCCACCTCTTTATGGAATACCTAGGATAGATAAAGTAATCCTTCTCACCCCCTTAAAAGACCTAGATGCACTATTGTAAAGTGGCTGTTCCACTGGATGTCATAAGGTGAAAGCACCAATTTGTAAGTCGCTCTGGATAAGAGCGTCTGCTAAATGACTTAAATGTAAATGTAAATGTAGATGTTCCTGTCTGACTACACGTCAGGTAGATGTTCCTGTCTGACTACATTACAGACAGGTAGAGGTTCCTGTCTGACTACACGTCAGGTAGAGGCTCCTGTCTGACTACATTACAGACACACGTCAGGTAGAGGTTCCTGTCTGACTACACGTCAGGTAGATGTTCCTGTCTGACTACATTACAGACACACGTCAGGTAGAGGTTCCTGTCTGGCTACATTACAGACAGGTAGAGGTTCCTGTCTGACTACACGTCAGGTAGATGTTCCTGTCTGACTACATTACAGACACACGCCAGGTAGAGGTTCCTGTCTGGCTACATTACAGACAGGTAGAGGTTCCTGTCTGACTACACGTCAGGTAGAGGCTCCTGTCTGACTACACGTCAGGTAGAGGTTCCTGTCTGACTACATGTCAGGTAGAGGTTCCTGTCTGACTACATTACAGACACACGTCAGGTAGAGGTTCCTGTCTGACTACACGTCAGGTAGAGGTTCCTGTCTGGCTACATTACAGACACGTGTCAGGTAGAGTTTCCTATCTGACTACATGTCAGGTAGAGGCTCCTGTCTGACTACATGTCAGGTAGAGGCTCCTGTCTGACTACATGTCAGGTAGAGGCTCCTGTCTGAGTACACGTCAGGTAGAGGCTCCTGTCTGACTACATGTCAGGTAGAGGCTCCTGTCTGACTACACGTCAGGTAGAGGTTCCTGTCTGACTACATGTCAGGTAGAGGCTCCTGTCTGACTACACGTCAGGTAGAGGTTCCTGTCTGACTACATTACAGACAGGTAGAGGTTCCTGTCTGGCTACATTACAGACAGGTAGAGGTTCCTGTCTGGCTACATTACAGACACACGTCAGGTAGAGGCTCCTGTCTGGCTACATTACAGACAGGTAGAGGTTCCTGTCTGACTACATTACAGTCAGGTAGAGGTTCCTGTCTGGCTACATTACAGTCAGGTAGAGTTTCCCGTCTGGCTACATTACAGTCAGGTAGAGGTTCCTGTCTGACTACATTACAGACACATGTCAGGAAGTGGTGACCTTCCTGTCTGGCTACATTACAGACACATGACAGGTAGAGGTTCCTGTCTGGCTACATTACAGACACATGACAGGTAGAGGTTCCTGTCTGGCTACATTACAGACAGGTAGAGGTTCCTGTCTGGCTACATTACAGTCAGGTAGAGGTTCCTGTCTGACTACATTACAGACACATGTCAGGTAGAGGCTCCTGTCTGACTACACATCAGGTAGAGGTTCCTGTCTGGCTACACGTCAGGTAGAGGTTCCTGTCTGACTACACGTCAGGTAGAGGTTCCTGTCTGGCTACATTACAGACACATGACAGGTAGAGGTTCCTGTCTGGCTACATTACAGACACATGACAGGTAGAGGTTCCTGTCTGGCTACATTACAGACACATGTCAGGTAGAGGTTCCTGTCTGGCTACATTACAGACACACGTCAGGTAGAGGCTCCTGTCTGGCTACATGTCAGGTAGAGGTTCCTGTCTGACTACATTACAGACAAATGTCAGGTAGAGGTTCCTGTCTGGCTACATTACAGACACATGTCAGGTAGAGGTTCCTGTCTGGCTACATTACAGACACACGTCAGGTAGAGGCTCCTGTCTGGCTACATGTCAGGTAGAGGTTCCTGTCTGACTACATTACAGACAAATGTCAGGTAGAGGTTCCTGTCTGGCTACATTACAGACAGGAAGAGGTTCCTGTCTGGCTACATTACAGACAGGTAGAGGTTCCTGTCTGGCTACATTACAGTCAGGTAGAGGTTCCTGTCTGACTACATTACAGACATGTGTCAGATCTCACAGCGCCTCGATAGATTAACTGATCTGATGCCTGACTGCACAGTTGATGATGTGGCATGCAACCATTGGCTGATGCAATGCAATGACTGAACATCTAGTCGGGCAGGAAGTGGACCAGGAAGCAGGGAGTACAGTGGAGTTGTCCACCACAGCATACGGGCTGAAACCAAAAGTAGTGCGCTATTGGTGTCCCATTTGGGACTCATCCTGTCGTAGCCCAGTCCCAATCTGAGCCTCCCGTCAGTGTCCCATTTGGGACTCATCCTCTGTCGTAGCCCAGTCCCAATCTGAGCCTCCTGTCAGTGTCCCATTTGGGACTCAACCCTCTGTCGTAGCCCAGTCCCAATCTGAGCCTCCTGTCAGTGTCCCATTTGGGACATCCTCTGTCGTAGCCCAGTCCCAATCTGAACCTCCAGTCAGTGTCCCATTTGGGACATCCTCTGTCGTAGCCCAGTCCCAATCTGAACCTCCAGTCAGTGTCCCATTTGGGACATCCTCTGTCGTAGCCCAGTCCCAATCTGAACCTCCTGTCAGCGTCCCATTTGAGACCCATCCTCTGTCGTAGCCCAGTCCCAATCTGAGCCTCCTGTCAGTGTCCCATTTAGGACTCAACCCTCTGTCGTAGCCCAGTCCCAATCTGAGCCTCCAGTCAGTGTCCCATTTGGGACTAATCCTCTGTCGTAGCCCAGTCCCAATCTGAGCCTCCTGTCAGTGTCCCATTTGGGACTCAACCCTCTGTCGTAGCCCAGTCCCAATCTGAGCCTCCTGTCAGTGTCCCATTTAGGACTCAACCCTCTGTCGTAGCCCAGTCCCAATCTGAGCCTCCAGTCAGTGTCCCATTTAGGACTCAACCCTCTGTCGTAGCCCAGTCCCAATCTGAGCCTCCTGTCAGTGTCCCATTTAGGACTCAACCCTCTGTCGTAGCCCAGTCCCAATCTGAGCCTCCAGTCAGTGTCCCATTTGGGACTAATCCTCTGTCGTAGCCCAGTCCCAATCTGAGCCTCCTGTCAGTGTCCCATTTGGGACTCATCCTCTGTCGTAGCCCAGTCCCAATCTGAGCCTCCTGTCAGTGTCCCATTTGAGACCCATCCTCTGTCGTAGCCCAGTCCCAATCTGAGCCTCCTGTCAGTGTCCCATTTGGGACATCCTCTGTCGTAGCCCAGTCCCAATCTGAGCCTCCTGTCAGTGTCCCATTTGGGACATCCTCTGTCGTAGCCCAGTCCCAATCTGAGCCTCCTGTCAGTGTTCATTTGGGACATCCTCTGTCGTAGCCCAGTCCCAATCTGAACCTCCAGTCAGTGTCCCATTTGGGACCCATCCTCTGTCGTAGCCCAGTCCCAATCTGAGCCTCCTGTCAGTGTCCCATTTGGGACATCCTCTGTCGTAGCCCAGTCCCAATCTGAGCCTCCTGTCAGTGTCCCATTTAGGACTCATCCTCTGTCGTAGCCCAGTCCCAATCTGAACCTCCTGTCAGTGTCCCATTTAGGACTCAATCCTCTGTCGTAGCCCAGTCCCAATCTGAGCCTCCTGTCAGTGTCCCATTTGGGACATCCTCTGTCGTAGCCCAGTCCCAATCTGAGCCTCCTGTCAGTGTCCCATTTGGGACTCATCCTCTGTCGTAGCCCAGTCCCAATCTGAACCTCCTGTCAGTGTCCCATTTGGGACTCATCCTCTGTCGTAGCCCCGTCCCAATCTGAGCCTCCTGTCAGTGTCCCATTTGGGACATCCTCTGTCGTAGCCCAGTCCCAATCTGAGCCTCCGGTCAGAGTTCATACACTCTCTGTCAGTCAGTAGTAGCTACAGACAGACAGGGGAGTAACCAATGAGAGGACACAACCAGACAGCCAGCAGCCAGCAGCTGGATTGCATGCAGGGTAATTAGGCATAAAAGTGTCCCAGCCAATGGGAAAATGAGAAGGACAGCTTGGCGGATTTGGGGGGGGGTCCATTAAAACCTGCCCTGTTGAACCGATTTGAACTGAATCACACTCAGGAATAATGAGAGAAGAGGGGGAGAGAAAGAGAGAGAGGATAGAAAGGGGAGAGAGGAGGGGGAGGGAGAGAGAGAGAGAGAGAGAGAGAGAGAGAGAGAGAGAGCGAGAGGAGTGGTGGGGGAGAGAGGGGAGGAGAGGGAAGAGAGGAGAGGAGAGAGAGGGGGAGGAAGTGGGAGAGGGATGGAGAGGGAGAGAGTGAGTCCTGGGGCTCTGTTCACATACACAAACACACCCTACAGAGCCCCAGGACAGAAACACAATCAGACACCAACCAAATCACGAGAAAACAAAAAGATAATTACTTGACAAATTGGAAAGAATTAACAAAAAAAAACTGAGCAAACTAGAATGCTATTTGGCCCTACACAGAGATTGGCAGAATACCTGACCACTGTGACCGACCCAAATTTAAGGAAAGCTTTGACTATGTACAGACTCAGTGAGCATAGCCTTGCTATTGAGAAAGGCCGCCGTAGGGAGACATGGCTCTCAAGAGAAGACAGGCTATGTGCACACTGCCCACAAAATGAGGTGGAAACTGAGCTGCACTTCCTAACCTCCTGCCCAACGTATGACCATATTAGAGACATCATATTTCCCTCAATTCAAAAGAATTTGAAAACAAATCCAATTTTGAAAACTCCCATATCTACTGGGTGAAATTCCAGTGTTCCATCACAGCAGCAAGATTTGTGACCTGTTACCACAAGAAAAGGGCAACCAGTGAAGAACAAACACCATTGTAAATACAACCCACATTTATGATGATTTATTTCCCTTTTGTACTTTAACTATTTGCACGTTGTTACAACACTGTATATATATATATATATAATATGACATTTTAAATGTCTCTATTCTTTTGGAACTTCTGTGATTGTAATGTTTACTGTTCATTTTTATTGGTTATTTCACTTTTGTATATTATCTATTTCACTTGCTTTGGCAATGTTAATAACATATGTTTCCCATGCCAATAAATCTCCTTCTGGCCTCTTGGGGGCAGTATTTCGACATCTGCATGAGAAGCGTGCCCAAAGTAAACTGCATGTTACTCAGGCCCAGAAGCTAGGATATGCATATAATTGGTAGATTTGGATAGAAAACACTCTAAAGTTTCCAAAACTGTTACAATAATATAATAAAATAATAAAACCTGAGGAAAATCCATCCAGGAAGTGGGATTTCTTTGATGTGGGGTATTTTCATTTTGGAGCTCCGAGTCACTTCAAATGGGAAGCTATTGAAAACTATGACTTCAGCCTCCCAGATTGCAGTTCCTATTTCGAATTGAATGCCTGTAGCGTGTCTAATGGGTTAGGACCCAGATTGTAGTTCCTATGTCTTTAGACATTGTTTAAGGCTCGTTTTCTGAAAAATGAAGAAGAATGAGGCCCTTTTGGTCAGTGGACTGAGGAAGAATGCAGAGCTGGTTTGCGTGACCTTTGTTGTTTCCCTTCTATTGAATACGCTGTTGTCCGGTTGAAATATTATCGATTATCTAGATAATTGACAACCTGAGGATTAATTATAAACATCGTTTGACATGTTTCAACGAACTTTACCGATACTATTAGGATGTATTTGTCTGCATGGTTTGACCGCCTTGGAGTCAGGGGATTACTGAAAAAAACGCGCCAACAAAACAACGTTTTTGGGATATAAAGAGGGACTTTATCGAACAAAACAAACATTTATTGTGTAGTTGGGACTCTTGTGAGTGCAACCATATGAAGATCATCAAAGGTAAGTGAATAATGTTATCGCTATTTCTGACTTTTGTAATTCCTTTACTTGGTTGAAACATGTTTCTATGCTTTTGTACGCGGGGCGCTGTCCTCAGATAATCACATGGTGTGCTTTCGCCGTAAAGCCTTTTTGAAATCTGACAAAGCGACTGGGTTAAAGAGAAGTTCATCTTTAAACCGATGTATAACACTTGTGTTTTTTAAAATGTTTATTATGACTATTTCTGTATTTTGAATTTGGCGCTCGGATGTTGTCGAGGTCGCTAGCAGAACGCCTGCACCAGAAAGGTTACAGCCCCTTGAATTTAATTGAATTGAATTGAGAGGGGGGCATTAAGTATTACTTCAGAAGTATGTTGTCAAGGCAACCTAAGGGCACACTGAATTGAGAGAGAGGGGGGCATAAGTATGTTGTCAAGGCAACCTAAGGGCACATTGAATTGAGAGGGGGGCATAAGTATTACTTCAGAAGTATGTTGTCAAGGCAACCTAAGGGCACATTGAATTGAGAGAGAGGGGGGCATAAGTATTACTTCAGAAGTATGTTGTCAAGGCAACCTAAGGGAATATTGAATTGAGAGAGAAGGGCATAAGTATTACTTCAGAAGTATGTTGTCAAGGCAACCTAAGGGAATATTGAATTGAGAGAGAAGGGCATAAGTATTACTTCAGAAGTATGTTGTGTACTACTAAGGAGTGGGGATGTCCCTTACCGTCCGGTGATGAGGAAGAAGAGGGTGAGGATGATGAGCAGGGAGAACCCGCCCACCGCTGCCGTGACAACCACGAGCACCTGCCCCTGGTCAGCTGCCATGCCTGAGTCTGTTTCGGGTCAGAGCAGAGAGAGACAAGCACACAACTTAGTACTACACACACTGAGACACACACACACACACTGAGACACACACACACACACACACTGAGACACACACACACACACTGAGACACACACACACACACACACTGAGACACACACACACACACTGAGACACACACTGCTGTGACTGGAACGAACTGCAAAAATCGCTGAAGTTGGAGACTTTTATCTCCCTCACCAACTTCAAACATCAGCTATCCGAGCAGCTAACCGATCGCTGCAGCTGTACAGTCTATTGGTAAATAGCCCACCCATTTTCACCTACCTCATTCCCATACTGTTTTTATACTGTTTTTAAAAATATTTTTTTTTATTTACTTTTCTGCTCTTTTGCACACCAATATCTCTACCTGTACATGACCATCTGATCATTTATCACCCCAGTGTTAATCTGCAAAATTGTATTATTCGCCTACCTCCTCATGCCTTTTGCACACATTGTATATAGACTGCCCATTTTATTTCTACTGTGTTATTGACTTGTTAATTGTTTACTCCATGTGTAACTCTGTGTTGTCTGTTCACACTGCTATGCTTTATCTTGGCCAGGTCGCAGTTGCAAATGAGAACCTGTTCTCAACTAGCCTACCTGGTTAAATAAAGGTGTTCTCAACTAGCCTACCTGGTTAAATAAAGGTGTTCTCAACTAGCCTACCTGGTTAAATAAAGGTGTTCTCAACTAGCCTACCTGGTTAAATAAAGGTGTTCTCAACTAGCCTACCTGGTTAAATAAAGGTGTTCTCTACTAGCCTACCTGGTTAAATAAAGGTGTTCTCAACTAGCCTACCTGGTTAAATAAAGGTGTTCTCAACTAGCCTACCTGGTTAAATAAAGGTGTTCTCAACTAGCCTACCTGGTTAAATAAAGGTGTTCTCAACTGGCCTACCTGGTTAAATAAAGGTGTTCTCAACTGGCCTACCTGGTTAAATAAAGGTGTTCTCAACTGGCCCTCCCTGGTTAAATAAAGGTGTTCTCAACTGGCCTCCCTGGTTAAATAAAGGTGTTCTCAACTGGCCCTACCTGGTTAAATAAAGGTGTTCTCAACTGGCCTACCTGGTTAAATAAAGGTGTTCTCAACTGGCCTACCTGGTTAAATAAAGGTGTTCTCAACTAGCCTACCTGGTTAAATAAAGGTGTTCTCAACTAGCCTACCTGGTTAAATAAAGGTGTTCTCAACTAGCCTACCTGGTTAAATAAAGGTGTTCTCAACTAGCCTACCTGGTTAAATAAAGGTGTTCTCAACTGGCCTACCTGGTTAAATAAAGGTGTTCTCAACTGGCCTACCTGGTTAAATAAAGGTGTTCTCAACTGGCCCTCCCTGGTTAAATAAAGGTGTTCTCAACTGGCCTCCCTGGTTAAATAAAGGTGTTCTCAACTGGCCCTACCTGGTTAAATAAAGGTGTTCTCAACTGGCCTACCTGGTTAAATAAAGGTGTTCTCAACTGGCCTACCTGGTTAAATAAAGGTGTTCTCAACTGGCCCTACCTGGTTAAATAAAGGTGAAATAAAATAAATAAAAAAAACACACACTGAGACACACACACACTGAGACACACACACACTGAGACACACACACACTGAGACACACACACACTGAGACACACACACACTGAGACACACACACACACACACTGAGACACACACACACTGAGACACACACACACTGAGACACACACACACACACTGAGACACACACACACTGAGACACACACACACTGAGACACACACACACTGAGACACACACACTGAGACACACACACACACACTGAGACACACACACACACTGAGACACACACACACTGAGACACACACACACTGAGACACACACACACACTGAGACACACACACACACTGAGACACACACACACACTGAGACACACACACACTGAGACACACACACACTGAGACACACACACACTGAGACACACACACACTGAGACACACACACACTGAGACACACACACACACTGAGACACACACACACTGAGACACACACACACTGAGACACACACACACTGAGACAAGCACACACTGAGATACACTGAGACAAGCACACAACTTAGTACTACACACACTGAGACACACACACACACACTGAGACAAGCACACACACTGAGACAAGCACACAACTTAGTACTACACACACTGAGACACACTGTGACACACACACACACTGAGACAAGCACACAACTTAGTACTACACACACTGAGACACACTGAGACAAGCACACAACTGAGTACTGCACACACTGAGATACACACACACTGAGATACACACACACTGAGATACACACACTGAGATACACACACACTGAGATACACACACTGAGATACACACACTGAGATACACACACACTGAGATACACACACACACTGAGACTGAGTAACACACAAACAAGTACACACTGAAACACACACACACACACACACACACACGCTTGCGCGTCCTCACACTCGTCCCCGGTGGAGAAGTGAACCGTGTTGCTGTAAGCGCTGAAGCCCGCGGCGGTGCGAGCGCGCACGTGGAACACGTACACAGTGGAGGGCTTGAGACCGGTCACCACGACGCCCAGGGCCTTGGTACGGGTCGATGAGTAGCCCGACTGTTCCTGTTCCTGGTGAGGACACGCCCACAATGACATCACTTACAACAGGGTGGGAGCAAAATAAGGCATGCAGTAGCCCCCCTCCAGGAGCGCTGGTTAACAGAGACCTTTATATCCAGTAGCCCCCCTAGAGGAGCCCTGGTTAACAGAGACCTTTATAGCCAGTAGCCCCCCTAGAGGAGCGCTGGTTAACAGAGACCTTTATATCCAGTAGCCCCCCTGGTTAACAGAGACCTTTATATCCAGTAGCCCCCCTAGAGGAGCGCTGGTTAACAGAGACCTTTATAGCCAGTAGCCCCCCTCCAGGAGCGCTGGTTAACAGAGACCTTTATAGCCAGTAGCCCCCCTAGAGGAGCGCTGGTTAACAGAGACCTTTATATCCAGTAGCCCCCCTAGAGGAGCGCTGGTTAACAGAGACCTTTATATCCAGTAGCCCCCCTAGTGGAGCCCTGGTTAACAGAGACCTTTATATCCAGTAGCCCCCCTAGAGGAGCGCTGGTTAACAGAGACCTTTATATCCAGTAGCCCCCCTAGAGGAGCGCTGGTTAACAGAGACCTTTATATCCAGTAGCCCCCCTCCAGGAGCCCTGGTTAACAGAGACCTTTATATCCAGTAGCCCCCCTGGTTAACAGAGACCTTTATATCAAGTAGCCCCCCTAGAGGAGCGCTGGTTAACAGAGACCTTTATATCCAGTAGCCCCCCTGGTTAACAGAGACCTTTATATCCAGTAGCCCCCCTAGAGGAGCGCTGGTTAACAGAGACCTTTATATCCAGTAGCCCCCCTAGAGGAGCGCTGGTTAACAGAGACCTTTATATCCAGTAGCCCCCCTAGAGGAGCGCTGCTTAACAGAGACCTTTATATCCAGTAGCCCCCCTAGAGGAGTGCTGGTTAACAGAGACCTTTATATCCAGTAGCCCCCCTAGAGGAGCCCTGGTTAACAGAGACCTTTATATCCAGTAGCCCCCCTGGTTAACAGAGACCTTTATATCCAGTAGCCCCCCTAGAGGAGTGCTGGTTAACAGAGACCTTTATATCCAGTAGCCCCCCTAGAGGAGCGCTGGTTAACAGAGACCTTTATATCCAGTAGCCCCCCTGGTTAACAGAGACCTTTATAGCCAGTAGCCCCCCTAGAGGAGCGCTGGTTAACAGAGACCTTTATATCCAGTAGCCCCCCTCTAGGAGCCCTGGTTAACAGAGACCTTTATATCCAGTAGCCCCCCTCCAGGAGCCCTGGTTAACAGAGACCTTTATATCCAGTAGCCCCCCTAGAGGAGCGCTGGTTAACAGAGACCTTTATATCCAGTAGCCCCCCTGGTTAACAGAGACCTTTATATCCAGTAGCCCCCCTGGTTAACAGAGACCTTTATATCCAGTAGCCCCCCTAGAGGAGCACTGGTTAACAGAGACCTTTATATCCAGTAGCCCCCCTGGTTAACAGAGACCTTTATATCCAGTAGCCCCCCTAGAGGAGCACTGGTTAACAGAGACCTTTATATCCAGTAGCCCCCCTAGAGGAGCGCTGGTTAACAGAGACCTGTATATCCAGGAGCCCCCCTGGTTAACAGAGACCTTTATATCCAGTAGCCCCCCTAGAGGAGCGCTGGTTAACAGAGACCTTTATATCCAGTAGCCCCCCTGGTTAACAGAGACCTTTATATCCAGTAGCCCCCCTCCAGGAGCCCTGGTTAACAGAGACCTTTATATCCAGTAGCCCCCCTGGTTAACAGAGACCTTTATATCCAGTAGCCCCCCTAGAGGAGCGCTGGTTAACAGAGACCTTTATATCCAATGTGACTTATTTATCCAGGTAAGTTGACTGAGGACACATTCTCGCCAGACAATAGTTACAGGGGAGAGGAGGAGGGGATGAATGAGCCAATTGGAAGCTGGGGATGATTAGGTGACCGTGATGGTTTGAGGGCCAGATTGGGAATTTAGCCAGGACACCGGGGGTTAACACCCCTACTCTTACGATAAGTGCCATGGGATCTTTAATGACCTAAGAGAGTCAGGACACCCGTTTGACGTCCCATCCGAAAGACAGAACCCTACACAGGGCACCAATCACTGCCCTGGGGCATTGGGATATTTTTTTTAGACCAGAGGAAAGAGTGCCTCCTACTGGCCCTCCAACACCACTTCCAGCAGCATCTGGTCTCCCATCCAGGGACCGACCAGGACCAACCCTGCTTAGCTTCAGAAGCAAGCCAGCAGTGGTATGTAGGGTGGTATGCTGCTGACCAGGACCAACCCTGCTTAGCTTCAGAAGCAAGCCAGCAGTGGTTTGCAGGGTGGTCTGCTGCTGACCAGGACCAACCCTGCTGAGCTTCAGAAGCAAGCCAGCAGTGGTATGTAGGGTGGTATGTTGCTGACCAGGACCAACCCTGCATGGCTTCAGAAGCAAGCCAGCAGTGGTATGTAGGGTGGTATGCTGCTGACCAGGACCAACCCTGCTTAGCTTCAGAAGCAAGCCAGCAGTGGTATGTAGGGTGGTATGTTGCTGACCAGGACCAACCCTGCATGGCTTCAGAAGCAAGCCAGCAGTTGTATGTAGGGTGGTATGCTGCTGACCAGGACCAACCCTGCTTAGCTTCAGAAGCAAGCCAGCAGTGGTATGTAGGGTGGTATGTTGCTGACCAGGACCAACCCTGCATGGCTTCAGAAGCAAGCCAGCAGTGGTATGTAGGGTGGTATGTTGCTGACCAGGACCAACCCTGCTTAGCTTCAGAAGCAAGCCAGCAGTGGTATGCAGGGTGGTATGCTGCTGACCAGGACCAACCCTGCTTAGCTTCAGAAGCAAGCCAGCAGTGGTATGCAGGGTGGTATGCTGCTGACCAGGACCAACCCTGCTTAGCTTCAGAATCAGCAGTGGTATGCAGGGTGGTCTGCTGCTGACCAGGACCAACCCTGCTTAGCTTCAGAAGCAAGCCAGCAGTGGTATGTAGGGTGGTATGCTGCTGACCAGGACCAACCCTGCTTAGCTTCAGAAGCAAGCCAGCAGTGGTATGCAGGGTGGTATGCTGCTGACCAGGACCTACCCTGCTTAGCTTCAGAAGCAAACCAGCAGTGGTATGCAGGGTGGTATGCTGCTGACCAGGACCGACCCTGCTTAGCTTCAGAAGCAAGCCAGCAGTGGTATGTAGGGTGGTATGCTGCTGACCAGGACCAACCCTGCTTAGCTTCAGAAGCAAGCCAGCAGTGGTATGCTGCTGGCAATACAGTGAGTGTATACATTTTAGTATGTGAGCCTTGTGGGAATCGAACCGACAACCCTTTTTGCATTGCTCTATACAACTAAAGTGTTCCATAAATGTGGTCTATGGGACTGTACCTTATCGTAGTACTTGATCTCATAGTCCAGTATGACGTTAGGCTGCTGTTCCACCTCCGTCCAGGAGAGGGCGATACTGTTGTCAGACGCCCAGTCCTTCCTCACCACGCCAACCAGAGAAGGACCTGGAGAAACACGTTCACAGGCCTGGGTCAAATACACTGTGTTAAAATACTTCCAAATACTCATCAGTGGTTTGGGACCAGGGGGAGAAACGACGGACGCCCTCAATTCAGAATACAGGTCACCCCCCCAGTAAATGAAATTCAGAATACAGGTCCCCCCCCAGTAAATGAGATTCAGAATACAGGTCCCCCAGTAAATGAGATTCAGAATACAGGTCCCCCAGTAAATGAGATTCAGAATACAGGTCCCCCCCAGTAAATGAGATTCAGAATACAGGTCCCCCCCAGTAAATGAGATTCAGAATACAGGTCCCCCAGTAAATGAGATTCAGAATACAGGTCCCCCCAGTAAATGAGATTCAGAATACAGGTCCCCCAGTAAATGACATTCAGAATACAGGTCCCCCCCCAGTAAATGACATTCAGAATACAGGTTCCCCCAGTAAATGACATTCAGAATACAGGTTCCCCCTCCCAGTAAATGACATTCAGAATACAGGTTCCCCCCCAGTAAATGACATTCAGAATACAGGTTCCCCCAGTAAATGACATTCAGAATACAGGTCCCCCCCAGTAAATGACATTCAGAATACAGGTCCCCCCCCTGTAAATGACATTCAGAATACAGGCCCCCCCCATTCAGAATACAGGTCCCCCAGTAAATGACATTCAGAATACAGGTCCCCCCAGTAAATGACATTCAGAATACAGGTCCCCCCCAGTAAATGACATTCAGAATACAGCCCCCCCATTCAGAATACAGGCCCCCCAGTAAATGACATTCAGAATACAGGTCCCCCCCCAGTAAATGACATTCAGAATACAGGTCCCCCCCAGTAAATGACGTTCAGAATACAGGTCCCCCCCAGTAAATGACATTCAGAATACAGGTTCCCCCCCCCCAGTAAATGACATTCAGAATACAGGTTCCCCCCCAGTAAATGACATTCAGAATACAGGTTCCCCCAGTAAATGACATTCAGAATACAGGTTCCCCCAGTAAATGACATTCAGAATACAGGTCCCCCCCAGTAAATGACATTCAGAATACAGGCCCCCCCAGTAAATGACATTCAGAATACAGGTCCCCCCCCAGTAAATGACATTCAGAATACAGGTCCCCCCCAGTAAATGACATTCAGAATACAGGTCCCCCCCAGTAAATGACATTCAGAATACAGGCCCCCCAGTAAATGACATTCAGAATACAGGCCCCCAGTAAATGACATTCAGAATACAGGTCCCCCCCCAGTAAATGACATTCAGAATACAGGTCCCCCCAGTAAATGACATTCAGAATACAGGTCCCCCCCAGTAAATGACATTCAGAATACAGGTCCCCCCCAGTAAATGACATTCAGAATACAGGTCCCCCCCCAGTAAATGACATTCAGAATACAGGTCCCCCCCCAGTAAATGACATTCAGAATACAGGCCCCCCAGTAAATGACATTCAGAATACAGGTCCCCCCCCCAGTAAATGACATTCAGAATACAGGTCCCCCCAGTAAATGACATTCAGAATACAGGTCCCCCCCAGTAAATGAGATTCAGAATACAGGTCCCCCCCAGTAAATGACATTCAGAATACAGGTCCCCCCCAGTAAATGACATTCAGAATACAGGCTCCCCCCCAGTAAATGACATTCAGAATACAGGTCCCCCCAGTAAATGACATTCAGAATACAGGTCCCCCCCAGTAAATGACATTCAGAATACAGGCTCCCCCCCCAGTAAATGACATTCAGAATACAGGTCCCCCCCAGTAAATGACATTCAGAATACAGGTCCCCCAGTAAATGAGATAATGTCAATCTTCGTGGTCAATATTCATGTACAAATGTTGTTGTTTTTTAAAGACAATCCTGGAACCAATCATTTCCTCTATTCCACCAGCTGTATGTCCTGGAAACGGTTATGTTTTAAAGACAATCCTGGTACCAATCATTTCCTCTATTCCACCAGCTGTATGTCCTGGAAACGGTTATGTTTTAAAGACAATCCTGGAACCAATCATTTCATTCCACCAGCTGTATGTCCTGGAAACGGTTATGTTTTAAAGACAATCCTGGAACCAATCGTTTCCTCTATTCCACCAGCTGTATGTCCTGGAAACGGTTATGTTTTAAAGACAATCCTGGTACCAATCATTTCCTCTATTCCACCAGCTGTATGTCCTGGAAACGGTTATGTTTTAAAGACAATCCTGGAACCAATCATTTCCTCTATTCCACCAGCTGTATGTCCTGGAAACGGTTATGTTTTAAAGACAATCCTGGAACCAATCATTTCCTCTATTCCACCAGCTGTATGTCCTGGAAACGGTTATGTTTTAAAGACAATCCTGGAACCAATCGTTTCCTCTATTCCACCAGCTGTATGTCCTGGAAACGGTTATGTTTTAAAGACAATCCTGGTACCAATCATTTCCTCTATTCCACCAGCTGTATGTCCTGGAAACGGTTATGTTTTAAAGACAATCCTGGTACCAATCGTTTCCTCTATTCCACCAGCTGTATGTCCTGGAAACGGTTATGTTTTAAAGACAATCCTGGAACCAATCGTTTCCTCTATTCCACCAGCTGTATGTCCTGGAAACGGTTATGTTTTAAAGACAATCCTGGAACCAATCGTTTCCTCTATTCCACCAGCTGTATGTCCTGGAAACGGTTATGTTTTAAAGACAATCCTGGAACCAATCGTTTCCTCTATTCCACCAGCTGTATGTCCTGGAAACGGTTATTTTTAAAGACAATCCTGGAACCAATCATTTCCTCTATTCCACCAGCTGTATGTCCTGGAAACGGTTATGTTTTAAAGACAATCCTGGTACCAATCATTTCCTCTATTCCACCAGCTGTATGTCCTGGAAACGGTTATGTTTTAAAGACAATCCTGGTACCAATCATTTCCTCTATTCCACCAGCTGTATGTCCTGGAAACGGTTATGTTTTAAAGACAATCCTGGTACCAATCATTTCCTCTATTCCACCAGCTGTATGTCCTGAAACGGTTATGTTTTAAAGACAATCCTGGTACCAATCATTTCCTCTATTCCACCAGCTGTATGTCCTGGAAACGGTTATGTTTTAAAGACAATCCTGGAACCAATCATTTCCTCTATTCCACCAGCTGTATGTCCTGGAAACGGTTATGTTTTAAAGACAATCCTGGAACCAATCATTTCCTCTATTCCATCAGCTGTATGTCCTGGAAACGGTTATGTTTTAAAGACAATCCTGGTACCAATCATTTCCTCTATTCCACCAGCTGTATGTCCTGGAAACGGTTATGTTTTAAAGACAATCCTGGAACCAATCATTTCCTCTATTCCACCAGCTGTATGTCCTGGAAACGGTTATGTTTTAAAGACAATCCTGGAACCAATCGTTTCCTCTATTCCACCAGATGTATGTCCTGGAAACGGTTATGTTTTCAAATCGGTCACAGAAGAAGTTATGAGGATTATATAGTTGGTACTGGCAGCCTGCAGTACCCCGGTTGGCCTTCAAGTCGAGATAGTCAACGAGAGGGGGCAGCACTGAGCTAGTCTGCAACATCTCTTCCTGGAGTAGATCAAACTGCGCATGTCGATGTCTACTTAATTCTCCCCCCATAAGACACCATCTTAACAAGCTAAAACCGACTTATTTGGGGGAGGTTCAGCATGGTCCTGTCTGTACTGTGTCTGGGGGTCAGCATGGTCCTGTCAGTACTGTGTCGGGGGGTCAGCATGGTCCTGTCAGTACTGTGTCGGGGGGGAGTCAGCATGGTCCTGTCTGTACTGTGTCTGGGGGTTCAGCATGGTCCTGTCAGTACTGTGTCTGGGGGGTCAGCATGGTCCTGTCTGTACTGTGTCTGGGGGGTCAGCATGGTCCTGTCAGTACTGTGTCTGGGGGAGGGGGGGGGGGATCAGCATGGTCCTGTCTGTACTGTGTCTGGGGGGGGTGGGTCAGCATGGTCCTGTCAGTACTGTGTCTGGGGGTCAGCATGGTCCTGTCAGTACTGTGTCTGGGGGGTCAGCATGGTCCTGTCTGTACTGTGTCTGGGGGTCAGCATGGTCCTGTCAGTACTGTGTCTGGGGGGGGGGGTCAGCATGGTCCTGTCTGTACTGTGTCTGGGGGTGTCAGCATGGTCCTGTCAGTACTGTGTCTGGGGGGGGGGGTCAGCATGGTCCTGTCAGTACTGTGTCTGGGGGTCAGCATGGTCCTGTCTGTACTGTGTCTGGGGGGTCAGCATGGTCCTGTCAGTACTGTGTCTGGAGGGGGGTGGCGTCAGCATGGTCCTGTCAGTACTGTGTCTGGGGGGGGCATGGGCCTGTCTAGGGGGATCAGCATGGTCCTGTCTGTACTGTGTCTGGGGGGTCAGCATGGTCCTGTCAGTACTGTGTCTGGGGGGGGGGGGGCGGCATGGTCCTGTCTAGGGGGATCAGCATGGTCCTGTCAGTACTGTGTCTGGGGGGGGGTCAGCATGGTCCTGTCTAGGGGGTCAGCATGGTCCTGTCGGTACTGTGTCGGGGGGATCAGCATGGTCAGTACTGTGTCTGGGGGTCAGCATGGTCCTGTCTAGGGGGGTCAGCATGGTCCTGTCAGTACTGTGTCTGGGGGAGGGGGTCAGCATGGTCCTGTCAGTACTGTGTCTGGGGGGGGGGGGGGGGGGGGGGATCAGCATGGTCCTGTCTGTACTGTGTCTGGGGGGGGAGGGGGGTCAATATGGTCCTGTCAGTACTGTGTCTGGGGAGGGAGGGATCAGTGTCAGTCTGTCTATAATACAGACTGCTGCTCCATCAGGGTCAGTCTGTCTACAATGCAGACTGCTGCTCCATCAGTGTCAGTCAATCTACAATACAGACTGCTGCTCCATCAGTGTCAGTCTGTCTACAATACAGACTGCTGCTCCATCAGTGTCAGTATGTCTACAATACAGACTGCTGCTCCATCAGTGTCAGTCTGTCTACAATACAGTCTGCTGCTCCATCAGTGTCAGTCTGTCTACAATACAGACTGCTGCTCCATCAGTGTCAGTCTGTCTATAATACAGACTGCTGCTCCATCAGTGTCAGTCTGTCTACAATACAGACTGCTGCTCCATCAGTGTCAGTATGTCTACAATACAGTCTGCTGCTCCATCAGTGTCAGTCTGTCTACAATACAGACTGCTGCTCCATCAGTGTCAGTCTGTCTACAATACAGACTGCTGCTCCATCAGTGTCAGTCTGTCTATAATACAGACTGCTGCTCCATCAGTGTCAGTCTGTCTACAATACAGACTGCTGCTCCATCAGTGTCAGTCTGTCTATAATACAGACTGCTGCTCCATCAGTGTCAGTCTGTCTACAATACAGACTGCTGCTCCATCAGTGTCAGTCTGTCTACAATACAGACTGCTGCTCCATCAGTGTCAGTCTGTCTACAATACAGACTGCTGCTCCATCAGTGTCAGTCTGTCTATAATACAGACTGCTGCTCCATCAGTGTCAGTCTGTCTATAATACAGACTGCTGCTCCATCAGTGTCAGTCTGTCTACAATACAGACTGCTGCTCCATCAGTGTCAGTATGTCTATAATACAGACTGCTGCTCCATCAGTGTCAATCTGTCTACAATACAGACTGCTGCTCCATCAGTGTCAGTCTGTCTACAATACAGACTGCTGCTCCATCAGTGTCAGTCTGTCTACAATACAGACTGCTGCTCCATCAGTGTCAGTCTGTCTACAATACAGACTGCTGCTCCATCAGTGTCAGTCTGTCTATAATACAGACTGCTGCTCCATCAGTGTCAGTCTGTCTATAATACAGACTGCTGCTCCATCAGTGTCAGTCTGTCTACAATACAGACTGCTGCTCCATCAGTGTCAGTATGTCTATAATACAGACTGCTGCTCCATCAGTGTCAATCTGTCTACAATACAGACTGCTGCTCCATCAGTGTCAGTCTGTCTACAATACAGACTGCTGCTCCATCAGTGTCAGTCTGTCTACAATACAGACTGCTGCTCCATCAGTGTCAGTCTGTCTATAATACAGACTGCTGCTCCATCAGTGTCAGTCTGTCTATAATACAGACTGCTGCTCCATCAGTGTCAGTCTGTCTATAATACAGACTGCTGCTCCATCAGTGTCAGTCTGTCTACAATACAGACTGCTGCTCCATCAGTGTCAGTCTGTCTATAATACAGACTGCTGCTCCATCAGTGTCAGTCTGTCTACAATACAGACTGCTGCTCCATCAGTGTCAGTCTTGCTACTCTGATGATGGGAGCCAGAAACATAATTGATGTGTCTATAGCTGAGTTATATATAATTGTTGATTCCTGAGAGAGGGCCAACAGCTTTACACCAAATGGAACACTATTCCCTCCATAGTGCACTACTTTAGACCAAATGGCACCCTATTCCCTACACAGTGCACTACTTTAAACCAAATGGCACCCTATTCCCTCCATAGTGCACTACTTTAAACCAAATGGAACACTATTCCCTCCATAGTGCACTACTTTAGACCAAATGACACCCTATCCCCTACACAGTGCACTACTTTAAACCAAATGGCACCCTATTCCCTCCATAGTGCACTACTTTAAACCAAATGGAACACTATTCCCTCCATAGTGCACTACTTTAGACCAAATGGCACCCTATCCCCTACACAGTGCACTACTTTAGACCAAATGACACCCTATCCCCTACACAGTGCACTACTTTAGACCAAATGGCACCCTATCCCCTACACAGTGCACTACTTTAGACCAAATGGCACCATATCCCCTACACAGTGCACTACTTTAGACCAAATGGCACCCTATCCCCTACACAGTGCACTACTTTAGACCAAATGACACCCTATCCCCTACACAGTGCACTACTTTAGACCAAATGACACCCTATCCCCTACACAGTGCACTACTTTAGACCAGGGAAGTGCACTACCTAAAGGCCAAGTGTCGAACTCATTCCACGGAGGGCCGAGTGCCTGAGTGTATCGATCCACCCACAACCAGGTAAGGAACTCCCCTCACCTGGTTGTCTCAGTAAGGAACTCCCTCACCTGGTTGTCTAGGTCTCAGTAAGGAACTCCCTCACCTGGTTGTCTCAGTAAGGAACTCCCTCACCTGGTTGTCTCAGTAAGGAACTCCCTCACCTGGTTGTCTAGGTCTCAGTAAGGAACTCCCCTCACCTGGTTGTCTCAGTAAAGAACTCCCCTCACCTGGATGTCTAGGTCTCAGTAAGGATCTCCCCTCACCTGGTTGTCTCAGTAAGGAACTCCCCTCACCTGGTTGTCTCAGTAAGGAACTCCCCTCACCTGGTTGTCTCATTAAGGAACTCCCCTCACCTGGTTGTCTCAGTAAGGAACTCTCCTCACCTGGTTGTCTCAGTAAGGATCTCTCCTCACCTGGTTGTCTCAGTAAGGAACTCCCCTCACCTGGTTGTCTCAGTAAGGATCTCCCCTCACCTGGTTGTCTAGGTCTCAGTAAGGAACTCCCCTCACCTGGTTGTCTCAGTAAGAAACTCCCCTCACCTGGTTGTCTCAGTAAGGAACTCCCCTCACCTGGTCGTCTCGTGTAAGAAACTCCCCTCACCTGGTCGTCTCAGTAAGAAACTCCCCTCACCTGGTTGTCTCAGTAAGGAACTCCCCTCACCTGGTTGTCTCAGTAAGGAACTCCCCTTACCTGGTCGTCTAGGTCTCAGTAAGGAACTCCCCTCAGCTGGTTCTCTAGGTCTCAGTAAGGAACTCCCCTCACCTGGTTGTCTAGGTCTGAGTAAGGAACTCCCCTCACCTGGTTGTCTCAGTAAGGAACTCCCCTCACCTGGTTGTCTCAGTAAGGAACTCCCCTCACCTGGTTGTCTCAGTAAGGAACTCCCCTCACCTGGTTGTCTCAGTAAGGAACTCCCCTCACCTGGTTCTCTAGTACTTCATTGAAAGGAAAAACACAAAACTTGCCCTCCATGGAATGAGATTTGACACCTCTCCTCTCCTCTCCTCTCCTCTCCTCTCCCTCTTCCTCTCCCTCTTCCTCTCCCTCTCCATCTGTGGTTTTATCCCCAACACATTAAGGGAGATTTGTTTCCTGCCTCACGCTCATCATTTGCAAATGGCATATGAATGCCTCATTAGTCTTTTAATGATGCTACATTTATTCAGACATAATTCCTAATTCATTTATCCTTCCCTGTTTGTCTCAGTAAGAAACGTTCCCTCGGTCTAATCTTGACAAGTTGGATTTGATTCCCTGGTTTAAATGTGTCATCAATTACACGTAAAAATAAAAATGGCGGAGTGAGTAGATTACATTGGAATGAAAAGAGAAATTCATCAAGTTTATCAAAAAGTTGCATTTTCACCGGTGACAAGACATTAGCAGGTAGTTCTCTACTGTAGGAAGATAGGAGAAAATTATCAAGGCATTAGTAGGTAGTTCTCTTCTGTAGGAAACTAGGAGATAATTATCAAGGCATTAAGCAGGTAGTTCTCTACTGTAGGAAACTAGGAGATAATTATCAAGGCATTAAATCAAATCAAATCAAATTTATTTATATAGCCCTTCGTACATCAGCTGATATTTCAAAGTGCTGTACAGAAACCCAACCTAAAACCCCAAACAGCAAGCAATGCAGGTGTAGAAGCACGGTAGCAGGTAGTTCTCTTCTGTAGGAAACTAGGAGATAATTATCAAGGCATTTAGCAGGTAGTTCTCTACTGTAGGAAACTAGGAGATAATTATCAAGGCATTAGCAGGTAGTTCTCTACTGTAGGAAACTAGGAGATAATTATCAAGGCATTAAGCAGGTAGTTCTCTACGGTAGGAAGCTAGGAGATAATTATCAAGGCATTAGTAGGTAGTTCTTTATCTTCCCTGGAAGCTAGGAGATAATTATCAAGGCATTAAGCAGGTAGTTCTCTACTGTAGGAAACTAGGAGATAATTATCAAGGCATTTAAAGGTAGTTCAAACTGTAGGAAACTAGGAGATAATTATCAAGGCATTAGCAGGTAGTTCTCTACTGTAGGAAACTAGGAGATAATTATCAAGGCATTAAGCAGGTAGTTCTCTACTGTAGGAAACTAGGAGATAATTATCAAGGCATTAAGCAGGTAGTTCTCTACTGTAGGAAACTAGGAGATAATTATCAAGGCATTAAGCAGGTAGTTCTCTACTGTAGGAAACTAGGAGATAATTATCAAGGCATTAAGCAGGTAGTTCTCTACGGTAGGAAGCTAGGAGATAATTATCAAGGCATTAGTAGGTAGTTCTCTTCTGCAGGAAACTAGGAGATAATTATCAAGGCATTAAGCAGGTAGTTCTCTTCTGTAGGAAACTAGGAGATAATTATCAAGGCATTAAGCAGGTAGTTCTCTACTGCAGGAAACTAGGAGATAATTATCAAGGCATTAAGCAAGTAGTTCTCTACTGCAGGAAACTAGGAGATAATTATCAAGGCATTAAGCAGGTAGTTTTCTTCTGTAGGAAACTAGGAGATAATTATCAAGGCATTAGCAGGTGTAGGAAACTAGGAGATAATTATCAAGGCATTAGCAGGTGTAGGAAACTAGGAGATAATTATCAAGGCATTAAGCAGGTAGTTTTCTTCTGTAGGAAACTAGGAGATAATTATCAAGGCATTAGCAGGTAGTTCTCTTCTGTAGGAAACTAGGAGATAATTATCAAGGCATTAGTAGGTAGTTCTCTACTGTAGGAAACTGGGAGATAATTATCAAGGCATTAGCAAGTAGTTCTCTAATGTAGGAAACTGGGAGATAATTATCAAGGCATTAAGCAGGTAGTTCTCTACGGTAGGAAGCTAGGAGATAATTATCAAGGCATTAGTAGGTAGTTCTCTTCTGTAGGAAACTAGGAGATAATTATCAAGGCATTAAGCAGGTAGTTCTCTACTGTAGGAAACTAGGAGATCATTAGGAAGATATTGTCTCATGGGAACATTCATGTTCTCCCCCTCTCTCTTTCGTTCTTCTCTTATCTCTCTAAGACTTAGGTATCTTTTAGCTGTTGCCTTGGCGACAGAGCGGTGATTGATTCTCAGAGTGTTAATGTGTAGAGAACAGCCAGCCAATAGGGTTAAACAGTAGGGATCATGGGTGGTGTGGGGTTCAACAGGGTTAATCAGTGGGGATCATGGGTGGTGTCTGGTCCAACAGGGTTAAACAGGGGGATCATGGGTGGTGTCTGGTTCAACAGGGTTAATCAGTGGGGATCATGGGTGGTGTCTGGTTCAACAGGGTTAATCAGTAGGGATCATGGGTGGTGTCTGGTTCAACAGGGTTCAACAGGGTTAATCAGTAGGGATCATGGGTGGTGTCTGGTTCAACAGGGTTAAGAGGGTTAATTAGTGGGGATCATGGGTGGTGTCTGGTCCAACAGGGTTAAACAGAGGGATCATGGGTGGTGTCTGGTTCAACAGGGTTAATCAGTGGGGATCATGGGTGGTGTCTGGTCCAACAGGGTTAATTAGTAGGGATCATGGGTGGTGTCTGGTTCAACAGGGTTAAACAGAGGGATCGTGGGTGGTGTCTGGTTCAACAGGGTTAAACAGTAGGGATCGTGGGTGGTGTCTGGTCCAACAGGGTTAATCAGTGGGGATCATGGGTGGTGTCTGGTCCAACAGGGTTAATTAGTGGGGATCGTGGGTGGTGTCTGGTCCAACAGGGTTAAACAGTAGGGATCATGGGTGGTGTCTGGTTCAACAGGGTTAATCAGTGGGGATCATGGGTGGTGTCTGGTTCAACAGGGTTAAACAGGGTTAATCAGTGGGGATCATGGGTGGTGTCTGGTTCAACAGGGTTAAACAGGGGGATCATGGGTGGTGTCTGGTTCAACAGGGTTAGACAGTAGGGATCATGGGTGGTGTCTGGTTCAACAGGGTTAATCAGTGGTGTCTGGTTCAACAGGGTTAAACAGGGTTAATCAGTGGGGATCATGGGTGGTGTCTGGTCCAACAGGGTTAAACAGAGGGGATCATGGGTGGTGTCTGGTTCAACAGGGTTAAACAGTAGGGATCATGGGTGGTGTCTGGTCCAACAGGGTTAATCAGTGGGGATCATGGGTGGTGTCTGGTTCAACAGGGTTAAACAGTAGGGATCATGGGTGGTGTCTGGTTCAACAGGGTTAAACAGTGGGGATCATGGGTGGTGTCTGGTTCAACAGGGTTAAACAGGGGGATCATGGGTGGTGTCTGGTTCAACAGGGTTAAACAGGGAGATCATGGGTGGTGTCTGGTTCAACAGGGTTAATTAGTGGGGATCATGGGTGGTGTCTGGTTCAACAGGGTTAAACAGTAGGGATCATGGGTGGTGTCTGGTCCAACAGGGTTAAACAGTGGGGATCATGGGTGGTGTCTGGTTCAACAGGGTTAATCAGTAGGGATCATGGGTGGTGTCTGGTTCAACAGGGTTAATTAGTGGGGATCGTGGGTGGTGTCTGGTCCAACAGGGTTAAACAGTAGGGATCATGGGTGGTGTCTGGTTCAACAGGGTTAATCAGTGGGGATCATGGGTGGTGTCTGGTTCAACAGGGTTAAACAGGGTTAATCAGTGGGGATCATGGGTGGTGTCTGGTTCAACAGGGTTAAACAGGGGGATCATGGGTGGTGTCTGGTTCAACAGGGTTAGACAGTAGGGATCATGGGTGGTGTCTGGTTCAACAGGGTTAATCAGTGGGGGTTCAACAGGGTCATGGGTTGTCTGGTCCAACAGGTTAATTAGTGGGGATCATGGGTGGTGTCTGGTCCAACAGGGTTAAACAGAGGGATCATGGGTGGTGTCTGGTTCAACAGGGTTAAACAGTAGGGATCATGGGTGGTGTCTGGTCAACAGGGTTAATCAGTGGGGATCATGGGTGGTGTCTGGTTCAACAGGGTTAAACAGTGGGGATCATGGGTGGTGTCTGGTTCAACAGGGTTAAACAGGGGGATCATGGGTGGTGTCTGGTTCAACAGGGTTAAACAGGGAGATCATGGGTGGTGTCTGGTTCAACAGGGTTAATTAGTGGGGATCATGGGTGGTGTCTGGTTCAACAGGGTTAATTAGTGGGGATCATGGGTGGTGTCTGGTTCAACAGGGTTAAACAGTAGGGATCATGGGTGGTGTCTGGTCCAACAGGGTTAAACAGTGGGGATCATGGGTGGTGTCTGGTTCAACAGGGTTAATCAGTAGGGATCATGGGTGGTGTCTGGTTCAACAGGGTTAAACAGTAGGGGTCATGGGTGGTGTCTGGGCCAACAGGGTTAATCAGTGGGGATCATGGGTGGTGTGGGGTTCAACAGGGTTAAACAGTGGGGATCATGGGTGGTGTCTGGTTCAACAGGGTTAAACAGTGGGATCATGGGTGGTGTCTGGTTCAACAGGGTTAATCAGTGGGGATCATGGGTGGTGTCTGGTCCAACAGGGTTAATCAGTGGGGATCATGGGTGGTGTCTGGTTCAACAGGGTTAAACAGGGTTAATCAGTGGGGATCATGGGTGGTGTCTGGTTCAACAGGGTTAAACAGTAGGGATCATGGGTGGTGTCTGGTT
Source organism: Oncorhynchus nerka (assembly GCF_034236695.1). Taxonomy (NCBI): domain Eukaryota; kingdom Metazoa; phylum Chordata; class Actinopteri; order Salmoniformes; family Salmonidae; genus Oncorhynchus; species Oncorhynchus nerka. Next base: position 660,923 of record NC_088397.1, read on the forward strand.
CAACAGGGTTAAAAAGTAGGGATCATGGGTGGTGTGGGGTTCAACAGGGTTAAACAGTAGGGATCATGGGTGGTGTCTGGTCCAACAGGGTTAAACAGAGGGATCATGGGTGGTGTCTGGTCCAACAGGGTTAAACAGGGGGATCATGGGTGGTGTCTGGTTCAACAGGGTTAAACAGTAGGGATCATGGGTGGTGTCTGGTCCAACAGGGTTAAACAGTAGGGATCGTGGGTGGGGTCTGGTTCAACAGGGTTAAACAGTAGGGATCGTGGGTGGGGTCTGGTTCAACAGGGTTAAACAGTAGGGATCGTGGGTGGTGTCTGGTCCAACAGGGTTAAACAGAGGGGATCATGGGTGGTGTCTGGTTCAACAGGGTTAAACAGTAGGGATCATGGGTGGTGTCTGGTCCAACAGGGTTAAACAGTAGGGATCGTGGGTGGGGTCTGGTTCAACAGGGTTAAACAGTAGGGATCATGGGTGGTGTCTGGTTCAACAGGGTTAAACAGTAGGGATCATGGGTGGTGTCTGGTCCAACAGGGTTAAACAGAGGGGATCATGGGTGGTGTCTGGTTCAACAGGGTTAAACAGTAGGGATCGTGGGTGGGGTCTGGTTCAACAGGGTTAAACAGTAGGGATCGTGGGTAGTGTCTGGTCCAACAGGGTTAAACAGAGGGGATCATGGGTGGTGTCTGGTTCAACAGGGTTAAACAGGGGGATCATGGGTGGTGTCTGGTTCAACAGGGTTAATCAGTGGGGATCATGGGTGGTGTCTGGTCCAACAGGGTTATCAGTGGGGATCATGGTGGTGTCTGGTTCAACAGGGTTAAACAGGGGGATCATGGGTGGTGTCTGGTTCAACAGGGTTAATCAGTGGGGATCATGGGTGGTGTCTGGTCCAACAGGGTTAATCAGTGGGGATCATGGGTGGTGTCTGGTTCAACAGGGTTAAACAGGGTTAATCAGTGGGGATCATGGGTGGTGTCTGGTTCAACAGGGTTAAACAGTAGGGATCATGGGTGGTGTCTGGTCCAACAGGGTTAAACAGGGGGATCATGGGTGGTGTCTGTCTGGGTTAATCAGTGGGGATCATGGGTGGTGTCTGGTCCAACAGGGTTAAACAGTAGGGAACATGGGTGGTGTCTGGTCCAACAGGGTTAATCAGTGGGGGTCATGGGTGGTGTCTGGTCCAACAGGGTTAATCAGTGGGGATCATGGGTGGTGTCTGGTCCAACAGGGTTAAACAGGGGGATCATGGGTGGTGTCTGGTTCAACAGGGTTAAACAGTAGGGATCATGGGTGGTGTCTGGTCCAACAGGGTTAAACAGTGGGGATCATGGGTGGTGTCTGGTCAACAGGGTTAAACAGGGGGATCATGGGTGGTGTCTGGTTCAACAGGGTTAATCAGTGGGGATCATGGGTGGTGTCTGGTTCAACAGGGTTAAACAGTAGGGATCATGGGTGGTGTCTGGTCCAACAGGGTTAAACAGGGGGATCATGGGTGGTGTCTGGTCCAACAGGGTTAATCAGTGGGGATCATGGGTGGTGTCTGGTCCAACAGGGTTAAACAGTAGGGAACATGGGTGGTGTCTGGTCCAACAGGTTAATCAGTGGGGGTCATGGGTGGTGTCTGGTCCAACAGGTTAATCAGTGGGGATCATGGGTGGTGTCTGGTCCAATAGGGTTAAACAGGGGGATCATGGGTGGTGTCTGGTTCAACAGGGTTAAACAGTAGGGATCATGGGTGGTGTCTGGTCCAACAGGGTTAAACGGTGGGGATCGTGGGTGGTGTCTGGTCCAACAGGTTAATCAGGGGGGATCATGGGTGGTGTCTGGTTCAACAGGGTTAATCAGTGGGGATCATGGGTGGTGTCTGGTTCAACAGGGTTAATCAGTGGGGATCATGGGTGGTGTCTGGTTCAACAGGGTTAATCAGTGGGGATCATGGGTGGTGTCTGGTTCAACAGGGTTAAACAGGGGGATCGTGGGTGGGGTCTGGTCCAACAGGGTTAAACAGGGGGGATCGTGGGTGGTGTCTGGTCCAACAGGGTTAAACAGTGGGGATCGTGGGTGGTGTCTGGTTCAACAGGGTTAATCAGTGGGGATCGTGGGTGGTGTCTGGTTCAACAGGGTTAAACAGGGGGATCATGGGTGGTGTCTGGTTCAACAGGGTTAAACAGTAGGGATCATGGGTGGTGTCTGGTCCAACAGGGTTAAACAGGGGGATCATGGGTGGTGTCTGGTCCAACAGGGTTAAACAGGGGGATCATGGGTGGTGTCTGGTCCAACAGGGTTAAACAGGGTTAAACAGGGGGATCATGGGTGGTGTCTGGTTCAACAGGGTTAAACAGGGGGATCATGGGTGGTGTCTGGTTCAACAGGGTTAAACAGGGGGGATCATGGGTGGTGTCTGGTTCAACAGGGTTAAACAGGGGGATCATGGGTGGTGTCTGGTTCAACAGGGTTAAACAGTAGGGATCATGGGTGGTGTCTGGTCCAACAGGGTTAAACAGTAGGGATCATGGGTGGTGTCTGGTTCAACAGGGTTAATCAGTAGGGATCATGGGTGGTGTCTGGTTCAACAGGGTTAAACAGTGGGGATCATGGGTGGTGTCTGGTTCAACAGGGTTAAACAGTGGGATCATGGGTGGTGTCTGGTCCAACAGGGTTAAACAGTAGGGATCATGGGTGGTGTCTGGTTCAACAGGGTTAAACAGTAGGGATCATGGGTGGTGTCTGGTTCAACAGGGTTAATCAGTGGGGATCATGGGTGGTGTCTGGTTCAACAGGGTTAAACAGGGGGATCATGGGTGGTGTCTGGTCCAACAGGGTTAAACAGTAGGGATCATGGGTGGTGTCTGGTTCAACAGGGTTAAACAGTAGGGATCATGGGTGGTGTCTGGTTCAACAGGGTTAAACAGTGGGGATTTTGGGTGGTGTCTGGTTCAACAGGGTTAATCAGTGGGGATCATGGGTGGTGTCTGGTCCAACAGGGTTAAACAGGGGATCATGGGTGGTGTCTGGTTCAACAGGGTTAAACAGTAGGGATCATGGGTGGTGTCTGGTCCAACAGGGTTAAACAGGGGGATCATGGGTGGTGTCTGGTTCAACAGGGTTAATCAGTGGGGATCATGGGTGGTGTCTGGTTAAACAGGGTTAAACAGTAGGGATCATGGGTGGTGTCTGGTCCAACAGGGTTAAACAGGGTTAAACAGTAGGGATCATGGGTGGTGTCTGGTCCAACAGGTTAATCAGTGGGGATCATGGGTGGTGTGTGGTTCAACAGGGTTAATCAGTGGGGATCATGGGTGGTGTCTGGTTCAACAGGGTTAAACAGTAGGGATCATGGGTGGTGTCTGGTTCAACAGGGTTAATCAGTAGGGATCATGGGTGGTGTCTGGTCCAACAGGGTTAATCAGTAGGGATCATGGGTGGTGTCTGGTTCAACAGGGTTAAACAGGGGATCATGGGTGGTGTCTGGTTCAACAGGGTTAATCAGTGGGGATCATGGGTGGTGTCTGGTCCAACAGGGTTAATCAGTGGGGATCATGGGTGGTGTCTGGTTCAACAGGGTTAAACAGGGGGATCATGGGTGGTGTCTGGTTCAACAGGGTTAAACAGGGGGATCATGGGTGGTGTCTGGTCCAACAGGGTTAAACAGGGGGATCATGGGTGGTGTCTGGTCCAGGGTTAAACAGGGGGATCATGGGTGGTGTCTGGTTCAACAGGGTTAAACAGTAGGGATCATGGGTGGTGTCTGGTCCAACAGGCTTAAACAGTAGGGATCATGGGTGGTGTCTGGTTCAACAGGGTTAAACAGTAGGGATCATGGGTGGTGTCTGGTCCAACAGGGTTAAACAGTAGGGATCATGGGTGGTGTCTGGTTCAACAGGGTTAAACAGGGGAATCATGGGTGGTGTCTGGTTCAACAGGGTTAAACAGTAGGGATCATGGGTGGTGTCTGGTCCAACAGGGTTAAACAGGGTTAATCAGTAGGGATCATGGGTGGTGTCTGGTTCAACAGGGTTAATCAGTAGGGATCATGGGTGGTGTCTGGTTCAACAGGGTTAAACAGTGGGGATCATGGGTGGTGTCTGGTTCAACAGGGTTAAACAGTGGGATCATGGGTGGTGTGGGGTTCAACAGGGTTAAACAGTGGGATCATGGGTGGTGTCTGGTCCAACAGGGTTAAACAGTAGGGATCATGGGTGGTGTCTGGTCCAACAGGGTTAAACAGTAGGGATCATGGGTGGTGTCTGGTTCAACAGGGTTAAACAGTAGGGATCATGGGTGGTGTCTGGTTCAACAGGGTTAAACAGTGGGGATCGTGGGTGGTGTCTGGTTCAACAGGGTTAATCAGTGGGGATCATGGGTGGTGTCTGGTCCAACAGGGTTAAACAGTGGGGATCGTGGGTGGTGTCTGGTCCAACAGGGTTAATCAGTGGGGATCATGGGTGGTGTCTGGTCCAACAGGGTTAAACAGGGGGATCATGGGTGGTGTCTGGTTCAACAGGGTTAAACAGTAGGGATCATGGGTGGTGTCTGGTCCAACAGGGTTAAACAGGGGGATCGTGGGTGGTGTCTGGTTCAACAGGGTCAATCAGTGGGGATCATGGGTGGTGTCTGGTTAAACAGGGTTAAACAGTAGGGATCATGGGTGGTGTCTGGTCCAACAGGGTTAAACAGGGTTAAACAGTAGGGATCATGGGTGGTGTCTGGTCCAACAGGTTAATCAGTGGGGATCATGGGTGGTGTCTGGTTCAACATGGTTAATCAGTGGGGATCATGGGTGGTGTCTGGTTCAACAGGGTTAAACAGTAGGGATCATGGGTGGTGTCTGGTTCAACAGGGTTAATCAGTAGGGATCATGGGTGGTGTCTGGTCCAACAGGGTTAATCAGTAGGGATCATGGGTGGTGTCTGGTTCAACAGGGTTAAACAGGGGATCATGGGTGGTGTCTGGTTCAACAGGGTTAATCAGTGGGGATCATGGGTGGTGTCTGGTCCAACAGGGTTAATCAGTGGGGATCATGGGTGGTGTCTGGTTCAACAGGGTTAAACAGGGGATCATGGGTGGTGTCTGGTTCAACAGGGTTAAACAGGGGATCATGGGTGGTGTCTGGTCCAACAGGGTTAAACAGGGGATCATGGGTGGTGTCTGGTCCAGGGTTAAACAGGGGGATCATGGGTGGTGTCTGGTTCAACAGGGTTAAACAGTAGGGATCATGGGTGGTGTCTGGTCCAACAGGGTTAAACAGTAGGGATCATGGGTGGTGTCTGGTTCAACAGGGTTAAACAGTAGGGATCATGGGTGGTGTCTGGTTCAACAGGGTTAAACAGTAGGGATCATGGGTGGTGTCTGGTCCAACAGGGTTAATCAGTAGGGATCATGGGTGGTGTCTGGTTCAACAGGGTTAAACAGTGGGGATCATGGGTGGTGTCTGGTTCAACAGGTTTAAACAGTGGGATCATGGGTGGTGTGGGGTTCAACAGGGTTAAACAGTGGGATCATGGGTGGTGTCTGGTCCAACAGGGTTAAACAGTAGGGATCATGGGTGGTGTCTGGTCCAACAGGGTTAAACAGTAGGGATCATGGGTGGTGTCTGGTTCAACAGGGTTAAACAGTAGGGATCATGGGTGGTGTCTGGTCCAACAGGGTTAATCAGTGGGGATCATGGGTGGTGTCTGGTCCAACAGGGTTAAACAGGGGGATCATGGGTGGTGTCTGGTTCAACAGGGTTAAACAGTAGGGATCATGGGTGGTGTCTGGTCCAACAGGGTTAAACAGGGGGATCGTGGGTGGTGTCTGGTTCAACAGGGTCAATCAGTGGGGATCATGGGTGGTGTCTGGTTAAACAGGGTTAAACAGTAGGGATCATGGGTGGTGTCTGGTCCAACAGGGTTAAACAGGGTTAAACAGTAGGGATCATGGGTGGTGTCTGGTCCAACAGGTTAATCAGTGGGGATCATGGGTGGTGTCTGGTTCAACAGGGTTAATCAGTGGGGATCATGGGTGGTGTCTGGTTCAACAGGGTTAAACAGTAGGGATCATGGGTGGTGTCTGGTTCAACAGGGTTAATCAGTAGGGATCATGGGTGGTGTCTGGTCCAACAGGGTTAATCAGTAGGGATCATGGGTGGTGTCTGGTTCAACAGGGTTAAACAGGGGGATCATGGGTGGTGTCTGGTTCAACAGGGTTAATCAGTGGGGATCATGGGTGGTGTCTGGTCCAACAGGGTTAATCAGTGGGGATCATGGGTGGTGTCTGGTTCAACAGGGTTAAACAGGGGATCATGGGTGGTGTCTGGTTCAACAGGGTTAAACAGGGGGATCATGGGTGGTGTCTGGTCCAACAGGGTTAAACAGGGGATCATGGGTGGTGTCTGGTCCAGGGTTAAACAGGGGATCATGGGTGGTGTCTGGTTCAACAGGGTTAAACAGTAGGGATCATGGGTGGTGTCTGGTCCAACAGGGTTAAACAGTAGGGATCATGGGTGGTGTCTGGTTCAACAGGGTTAAACAGTAGGATCATGGGTGGTGTCTGGTTCAACAGGGTTAAACAGTAGGGATCATGGGTGGTGTCTGGTCCAACAGGGTTAATCAGTAGGGATCATGGGTGGTGTCTGGTTCAACAGGGTTAAACAGTGGGGATCATGGTGGTGTCTGGTTCAACAGGGTTAAACAGTGGGATCATGGGTGGTGTCTGGTTCAACAGGGTTAAACAGTGGGATCATGGGTGGTGTCTGGTCCAACAGGGTTAAACAGTAGGGATCATGGGTGGTGTCTGGTCCAACAGGGTTAAACAGTAGGGATCATGGGTGGTGTCTGGTTCAACAGGGTTAAACAGTAGGGATCATGGGTGGTGTCTGGTTCAACAGGGTTAATCAGTGGGGATCATGGGTGGTGTCTGGTCCAACAGGGTTAAACAGTGGGGATCGTAGGTGGTGTCTGGTCAACAGGGTTAATCAGTGGGGATCATGGGTGGTGTCTGGTCCAACAGGGTTAAACAGGGGATCATGGGTGGTGTCTGGTTCAACAGGGTTAAACAGTAGGGATCATGGGTGGTGTCTGGTCCAACAGGGTTAAACAGGGGATCAGTGGGTGGTGTCTGGTTCAACAGGGTCAATCAGTGGGGATCATGGGTGGTGTCTGGTTAAACAGGGTTAAACAGTAGGGATCATGGGTGGTGTCTGGTTAAACAGGGTTAAACAGTAGGGATCATGGGTGGTGTCTGGTCCAACAGGTTAATCAGTGGGGATCATGGGTGGTGTCTGGTTCAACAGGGTTAATCAGTGGGGATCATGGGTGGTGTCTGGTTCAACAGGGTTAAACAGTAGGGATCATGGGTGGTGTCTGGTTCAACAGGGTTAATCAGTAGGGATCATGGGTGGTGTCTGGTCCAACAGGGTTAATCAGTAGGGATCATGGGTGGTGTCTGGTTCAACAGGGTTAAACAGGGGGATCATGGGTGGTGTCTGGTTCAACAGGGTTAATCAGTGGGGATCATGGGTGGTGTCTGGTCCAACAGGGTTAATCAGTGGGGATCATGGGTGGTGTCTGGTTCAACAGGGTTAAACAGTAGGGATCATGGGTGGTGTCTGGTTCAACAGGGTTAAACAGTAGGGATCATGGGTGGTGTCTGGTCCAACAGGGTTAAACAGTAGGGATCATGGGTGGTGTCTGGTTCAACAGGGTTAAACAGGGGGATCATGGGTGGTGTCTGGTCCAACAGGGTTAAACAGGTTTAATCAGTGGGGATCATGGGTGGTGTCTGGTCCAACAGGGTTAAACAGTAGGGATCATGGGTGGTGTCTGGTTCAACAGGGTTAAACAGGTTTAATCAGTGGGGATCATGGGTGGTGTCTGGTCCAACAGGGTTAAACAGTAGGGATCATGGGTGGTGTCTGGTTCAACAGGGTTAATCAGTGGGGATCATGGGTGGTGTCTGGTCCAACAGGGTTAAACAGGGGGATCATGGGTGGTGTCTGGTTCAACAGGGTTAAACAGGGTTAATCAGTGGGGATCATGGGTGGTGTCTGGTTCAACAGGGTTAATCAGTTGGGGTCGTGGGTGGTGTCTGGTTCATCAGGGGGATCATGGGTGGTGTCTGGTCCAACAGGGTTAAACAGGGGGATCATGGGTGGTGTCTGGTTCAACAGGGTTAATCAGGGGGATCATGGGTGGTGTCTGGGCCAACAGGGTTAAACAAGGGGATCATGTGTGGTGTCTGGTCCAACAGGGTTAAACAGTAGGGATCATGGGTGGTGTCTGGTCCAATAGGGTTAAACAGGTTTAATCAGTGGGGATCATGGGTGGTGTCTGGTCCAATAGGGTTAAACAGGTTTAATCAGTGGGGATCATGGGTGGTGTCTGGTTCAACAGGGTTAAACGGTGGGGATCATGGGTGGTGCTCTAACACATAGCCTGGATTAGGTGTTGAAGTGGACCTGACTGGGTGTGCTTATGTAAGAGAGGAAGACAGAGAGAGACAGACAGAAAGACAGAGAGACAGAGAGAGAGAGAATGTCTGTCTGTCTGTCTGTCTGTCTGTCTGTCTGTCTGTCTGTCTGTCTGTCTGTCTGTCTGTCTGTCTGTGTGAGCTGCCACTGTGTTTAGTAATGAGGATCTTCTGAGGTTTAGCAGACAATGAGGAGGAGAGGAGGAGAGGAAGAGGAAGAGGGGAGGAGAGGAGGAGGAGAGAGAGGAGGAGGAGGAGGAGGAGGAGGGAGGAGAGGAAGAGAGGAAGAGGAAGAGGGGAGGAGAGGAGAGGAGGAGAGGTGGAGGAGGAGAGGAGGAGGAGGAGAGGAGGAGAGGAGGAGGAGGAGAGGAGGAGGAAGAGAAGGGGAGGAGGGCTGACAGGAGGAAGAGGGGAGGAGGAGAGGAGAAGAGGAAGAGGGGGAGGAGGAGGAGAGGAGAAGAGAAGGAGAGGAGGAGGAGGAGAGGGAGGAGGAAGAGAAGGGGAGGAGGGCTGACAGGAGGAAGAGGGGAGGAGGAGAGGAGAAGAGGAAGAGGGGAGGAGAGGAGGAGGAGGAGAGGAGAAGAGAAGGAGAGGAGGAGGAAGAGGGGAGGAGGAAGAGGGGAAGAGGGGAAGAGGGGGAGGAGAGAGGAGGAGAGGAGGAGGAGAGGTGGAGGAGGAGAGGAGGAGGAGGAGAGGAGAAGAGGAGAGGAGGAGGAGGAGAGGAGGAGGAAAAGAAGGGGAGGAGGGCTGACAGGAGGAAGAGGGAGGAGGAGAGGAGAAGAGGAAGAGGGGAGGAGAGGAGGAGGAGGAGAGGAGAAGAGAAGGAGAGGAGGAGGAGGAGAGGAGGAGGAAGAGGGGAGGAGAGGAAGAGAGGAAGAGGGGAGGAGAAGAGGAGAGGAGGAGGAGGAGGAGAGGAGGAGAGGAGAGGTGGATGAGGAGGAGAGAAGAGAAGAGGAGAGGAGAGGAAAAGGAGAGGTGGAGGAGGAGAAGAGGAGAGGAGGAGGAGGAGAGGAGAAGAGGAGAGGGAGGAGGAGGAGGGAGGAGGAGAGGAGGGAGGAGGAGAGGGAGGAGAGGAGGAGAGGAGGAGGAAGAGAGGAGGAGGAGAGGAGGAGAGGAGGAGGAGGAGGGAGAGGAGAGGAGGAGGAGGAGAGGAGGAGAGGAGAAGGAGGAGAGGAGGAGAGGAGGAGGAGGAGAGGAGGAGGGGAGGAGGAGGGAGGAGGAGGAGAGGAGGAGAGGAGAAGGGGAGAGGAGGGGAGGAGGAGGAGAGAGGAGAGGGAGAAGAGGAGAGGAGGAGGGAGGAGAGGAGAGAGAGGAGGAGGAGGGAGAGGAGAAGAGGAGAGGAGAAGAGGAGAGGAGGAGAGGAGGAGAGGAGAGGAGGAGAGGAGGAGGAAGGAGAGGAGAGGAGGAGAGGAGGAGAGGAGGAGGAGGAGAGAGGAGGAGAGGAGAGGAGGAGAGGAGGAGAGGAGAAGGAGGAGAGGAGAAGAGGAGAGGAGGAGGAGGAGGAGGAGGAGGAGAGGAGGAGAGGAGGAGAGGAGGAGGAGGAGAGGAGGAGAGGAGGAGGAGAGGAGGAGAGGAGGAGGAGGAGGAGGAGGAGAGGAGGAGGAGAGAAGGGAGGAGAGGAGGGAGGAGAGGAGGAGGAGAGAGAGGAGAGGAGAGGAGAAGAGGAGGAGGAGGAGGAGGAGAGGGAGGAGAGGAGAGGAGGAGAGGAGGAGGAGAGGAGAAGAGGAGAGGAGGAGAGGAGGAGAGGAGGAGGAGGAGGAGAGGAGGAGAGGAGGAGGAAGAGAAGGGGAGGAGGGCTGACAGCTCCATTTTGATGAGTCAATCCCAACCTCTGAATAAAGTGATGGGAACAGCAGAGCAAGCTGTTTCTCAGCCTCCCGCAGGAGAGAATATTTACATAAAAGATGTTACTTCCTTTCCCAGGTTGCACCTCCCTTGGTTAGCTTCCCTCTCCCTGCACGCCCTGGGAGCTAGTGACTGAACGTGTGTCCGTGTGTGTGTGTGTGTGTGTGTGTGTATGTGTATGTGTATGTGTGTGTGTGTATGTGTGTGTGTGTGTGTTCCACAATGTGCTGCGTGTAAAACCCATAATGAGGGCTCCACCAGGCAGCATAATATAACAAACACAGCACCTCTGGGAGGAACAGAAACATTTTCACTACCATTACGAACCGTTGTGCAGTTTCTGGTTATTATAAAGTGGAACCTATTGATGTCTGTCTGAAACCCCAGACAGGCATGTTCTGTAGTACCAGGAAGAGAAACCACATCCCCTCTCCTCTCCTCTCCTCTCCTCTCCTCCTAAAGAGACCTCTCCTCTCCTCTCCTCCCCCCCAAACTTGGTTCAGGAGACGCCAGGATTAGATCTCATTTAATAACTACAACTTGGTTCAGGAGACGCCAGGATTAGATCTCATTTAATAACTACAACTTGGTTCAGGAGACGCCAGGATTAGATCTCATTTAATAACTACAACAAAAACTTGGTTCAGGAGACACGATTAGATGTGAAAGACAACTACCTCCAGGAGACGCCAGGATTAGTCCCATTACAACTACAACTGTGTTAACAGAGGCCTGCAGGATTAGAGATTACAACTAGTCAGGAGACCTTAGATTTCATTACAACACAATTTGGTTCAGGAGACGCCAGGATTAGGAGTACACAACTCATTACAACTACAACTTGGTTCAGGAGACGGGATTAGATTTCAACATTAACAGGAGAAGGTGTGAAGAGGCAAGGTCCCAAAATGGGATCTAGTCAGAACAAGATGTTAACTGTTGTTGGTCAGGAGAGAGGATGATAAATCAGGGGTAAAACCAGTCTGGTCAGTAGGTCTCTTTAGAGATGATAACCAGGGGTCTGGTCAGTAGTAAACAGATGTTAACCTCGGGGGTCTGGTTAGGAGGACAGAGATGATAACCAGGGGTCTGGTCAGGAGTAACAGGAGATGTTAACCAGGGGGTCAGTAGTAACAGAGATGATAACCAGGGGTCTGGTCAGTAGTAACAGTGAACCAGTTAGGAGAGGAGAGGTCAGTAGTAGGGGTCTGGTCAAGAGAGATGATAACCAGGGGTCTGGTCAGGAGTAACAGTGATGATAACCAGGGGTCTGGTCAGTAGTAACAGAGATGTTAACCAGGGGTCTGGTCAGTAGTAACAGAGATGATAACCAGGGGTCTGGTCAGTAGTAACAGAGATGATAACCAGGGGTCTGGTCAGTAGTAACAGAGATGATAACCAGGGGTCTGGTCAGGAGGAGAGGGAGAGATGAGAGGGACCAGGGGTCTGGTCAGTAGTAAGGAGAGATGTTAACCAGGGGTCTGGTCAGTAGTAACAGAGATGATAACCAGGGGTCTGGTCAGTACTCACCAGTCTGGTCAGTAGTAACAGTGATGTTATGTCTGGTCAGTAGTAACAGAGATGTTAACCAGGGGTCTGGTCAGTAGTAACAGAGATGATAACCAGGGGTCTGGTCAGTACTCACCAGTCTGGTCAGTAGTAACAGTGATGTTAACCAGGGGTCTGGTCAGTAGTAACAGAGATGATAACCAGGGGTCTGGTCAGTACTCACCAGTCTGGTCAGTAGTAACAGTGATGTTAACCAGGGGTCTGGTCAGTAGTAACAGAGATGTTAACCAGGGGTCTGGTCAGTAGTAACAGTGATGTTAACCAGGGGTCTGGTCAGTACTCAACAGTCTGGTGTTAACAGTGATGGGGTCTGGTCAGTACTCACCAGTCTGGTCAGTAGTAACAGTGATGTTAACCAGGGGTCTGGTCAGTACTCACCAGTCTGGTCAGTAGTAACAGTGATGTTTGCCAGGGGTCTGGTCAGTACTCACCAGTCTGGTCAGTAGTAACAGTGATGTTAACCAGGGGTCTGGTCAGTAGTAACAGAGATGTTAACCAGGGGTCTGGTCAGTACTCACCAGTCTGGTCAGTAGTAACAGTGATGTTAACCAGGGGTCTGGTCAGTTTCCTCCCAGTCCAGACACTCCATTGACCGTCTCAGTGATGTTTGGCCAGGTGGCAAAGTCCAGAATAGCCACAGAGTCTGGTGAGTAGCCCAGGAGTTTGCGTGGTCTGGTCAGTACTCAGGTCTGGTCTCACACGGCTCACAGTCCTGTTAACCACCGGGATCTGGTCACTACCACAGTCTGGCACATGACGTTATAAGTCAGGTCCTTCCTGCCACCGCTGTCGCTGGTCGGAGACCAGGTGAGGAACAGAGCCGTCTGGTCAGTAGTAACAGTGATGTTAACCAGGAGCGCCTGGAGAGTAGAGGAGGGGAGTCTGGTCAGGTAACAGTGAGGGAGAGACCATCATCACTGAAGCCTTTTCTAAATCCCAAACCACAATGTGCTCCCTTCACTGCCTTAGTTAAAGCCTCCCTGTTCTCTGTCCTTGATCTCACTGCCTTAGCTAAAGCCTCCTGTTCTCTGTCCTGATCGTCCACTGCCTTAGCTAAAGCCTCCCTGTTCTCAGTCCTTGTCCCACTGCCCACTGCCTTAGCTAAAGCCTCCCTGTTCTCTGTCCTTGATCCCACTCCTTAGTAAAGCCTCCCCTGTTCTCTGTCCTTGACCACTGCCTTAGTTAAAGCCTCCTGTTCTCTGTCCTTGACCCCAGAGATGTTAAAGCCTCCTGTTCTCCTCCCTTGTGCCTTAGTTAAAGCCTCCCTGTTCTCTGTCCTGATCACTGCCTTAGTAGAGCCTCCTGTTGTTTGACCCCCCAGGCCTTAGTTAAAGCCTCCCTGTTCTCCTCCCCAGTCCCTTAGTTAAAGCCTCCCTTGTCCCTTGACCCCACTGCCTTAGTTAAAGCCTCCCTGTTCTCTGGACCCCACTGCCTTAGTAAAGCCTCCCTGTTCTCCCTGTTCTCCCTTGAGCCCACTGCCTTAGTTAAAGCCTCCCTGTTCTCTCCCTTGACCCCACTGCCTTAGTTAGAGCCTCCCTGTTCTCTGCCCTTGACCCCATGCCCACTGCCTTAGTTAAAGCCTCCCTGTTCTCTGTCCTTGACCCCACTGCCTTAGTTAAAGCCTCCCTGTCCTCCTCCTTGACCCCACTGCTTAGTTAAAGCCTCCTGTTCTCCTCCCTTGAGCCCACTGCCTTAGTTAAAGCCTCCTGTTCTCTGCCCTTGACCCCACTGCCTTAGTTAAAGCCTCCTGTTCTCCTCCCTTGACCCCACTGCCTTAGTTAAAAAGCCTCCTGTTCTCTGCCCTTGACCCCATGCCCACTGCCTTAGTTAAAGCCTCCCTGTTCTCTGCCCTTGACCCCATGCCCACTGCCTTAGTTAAAGCCTCCTGTTCTCCTCCCTTGACCCCACTGCCTTAGTTAAAGCCTCCCTGTTCTCCTCCCATTGACCCCATGCCCACTGCCTTAGTTAAAGCCTCCTGTTCTCTGTCCTTGACCCCACTGCCTTAGTTAAAGCCTCCCTGTTCTCTCCCTTGACCCCACTGCCTTAGTTAAAGCCTCCTGTTCTCCCTCCCTTGAGCCCACTGCCTTAGTTAAAGCCTCCTGTTCTCTGTCCTTGACCCCACTGCCTTAGTTAAAGCCTCCCTGTTCTCCTCCCTTGACCCACTGCCTTAGTTAAAGCCTCCCTGTTCTCTGTCCTTGACCCACTGCCTTAGTTAAAGCCTCCCTGTTCTGCCTTAGTTAAAGCCTCCCTGTTCTCCTGACCCCACCTTAGACCTCCCTGTCCCTCTGCCTTGAGCCCACTGCCTTAGTTAAAGCCTCCCTGTTCTCCTCCCTTGACCCCACTGCCTTAGTTAAAGCCTCCCTGTTCTCCCTTGACCCCACTGCCTTAGTTAAAGCCTCCCTGTTCTCTGTCCCTTGATCCCACTGCCTTAGTTAAAGCCTCCCTGTTCTCCTCCCTTGACCCCACTGCCTTAGTTAAAGCCTCCTGTTCTCCTCCCTTGATCCCACTGCCTTAGTTAAAGCCTCCCTGTTCTCCTCCTTGACCCCACCCACTGCCTTAGTCCCTAAAGCCTCCCTGTTCTCCCTGTTCTCCCTTGACCCCACTGCCTTAGTTAAAGCCTCCCTGTTCTCCTCCCTTGACCCCACTGCCTTAGTTAAAGCCTCCTGTTCCTGTTCTCCTTAGTTGTCCTCCTGACCCCACTGCCTTAGTTAAAGCCTCCCTGTTCTCTGTCCCTTGACCCCACTGCCTTAGTTAAAGCCTCCCTGTTCTCTGTCCTTGACCCCACTGCCTTAGTTAAAGCCTCCCTGTTCTCTGTCCTTGACCCCATTACCACTGCCTTAGTTAAAGCCTCCCTGTTCTCTGTCCTTGACCCCACTGCCTTAGTTAAAGCCTCCCTGTTCTCCCTGACCCTTGACCCCACTGCCTTAGTTAAAGCCTCCCTGTTCTCTGTCCCTGACCCCACTGCCTTAGTTAAAGCCTCCCTGTTCTCTGTCCTTGACCCCACTGCCTTAGTTAAAGCCTCCTGTTCTCCTCCCTTGACCCCATGCCCACTGCCTTAGTTAAAGCCTCCTGTTCTCCTCCCTTGACCCCATGCCCACTGCCTTAGTTAAAGCCTCCCTGTTCTCTGTCCCTTGACCCCACTGCCTTAGTTAAAGCCTCCCTGTTCTCTGCCCTTGATCCCACTGCCTTAGTTAAAGCCTCCCTGTTCTCTCCCTTGACCCCACTGCCTTAGTTAAAGCCTCCCTGTTCTCCTCCCTTGACCCCACTGCCTTACTCCCTGTTCCTCTATCCCACTGCCTTAGTTAAAGCCTCCCTGTTCTCCTCCCTTGACCCCACTGCCTTAGTTAAAGCCTCCCTGTTCTCCTCCCTTGACCTCACTGCCTTAGTTAAAGCCTCCCTGTTCTCCTCCCTTGATCCCACTGCCTTAGTTAAAGCCTCCCTGTTCTCCTCCCTTGACCCCACTGCCTTAGTTAAAGCCTCCCTGTCTCCTCCCTTGACCCCACTGCCTTAGTTAAAGCCTCCTGTTCTCCTCCCTTGACCTTAGTTAAAGCCTCCCTGTTCTCCTCCCTTGACCCCACTGCCTTAGTTAAAGCCTCCTGTTCTCTGCCCTTGATCCCACTGCCTTAGTTAAAGCCTCCCTGTTCTCCTCCCTTGACCCCACTGCCTTAGTTAAAGCCTCCCTGTTCTCCTCCATTGACCCCACTGCCTTAGTTAAAGCCTCCCTGTTCTCCTCCCCCCACCCCACTGCCTTAGTTAAAGCCTCCCTGTTCTCCTCCCTTGACCCCACTGCCTTAGTTAAAGCCTCCCTGTTCTCTGTCCTTGACCCCACTGCCTTAGTTAAAGCCTCCCTGTTCTCCTCCCTTGATCCCATGCCCACTGCCTTAGTTAAAGCCTCCCTGTTCTCTCCCTTGACCCCATGCCCACTGCCTTAGTTAAAGCCTCCCTGTTCTCCTCCCTTGACCCCACTGTCTTAGTTAAAGCCTCCCTGTTCTCTGTCCTTGACCCCATGCCCACTGCCTTAGCTAAAGCCTCCCTGTACTCTGCCCTTGAGCCCACTGCCTTAGTTAAAGCCTCCCTGTTCTCTGTCCTTGACCCCACTGCCTTAGCTAAAGCCTCCCTGTACTCTGCCCTTGAGCCCACTGCCTTAGTTAAAGCCTCCCTGTTCTCTGTCCTTGACCCCACTGCCTTAGTTAAAGCCTCCCTGTTCTCTGCCCTTCACCCCACTGCCTTAGTTAAAGCCTCCCTGTTCTCTGCCCTTGACCCCACTGCCTTAGTTAAAGCCTCCCTGTTCTCTGCCCTTGACCCCACTGCCTTAGTTAAAGCCTCCCTGTTCTCTGCCCTTGACCCCACTGCCTTAGTTAAAGCCTCCCTGTTCTCTGCCCTTGACCCCACTGCCTTAGTTAAAGCCTCCCTGTTCTCCTCCCTTGACCCCACTGCCTTAGTTAAAGCCTCCCTGTTCTCTGTCCTTGACCCCATGCCCACTGCCTTAGTTAAAGCCTCCCTGTTCTCCTCCCTTGACCCCACTGCCTTAGTTAAAGCCTCCCTGTTCTCTGTCCTTGACCCCACTGCCTTAGTTAAAGCCTCCCTGTTCTCCTCCCTTGATCCCATGCCCACTGCCTTAGTTAAAGCCTCCCTGTTCTCCTCCCTTGACCCCATGCCCACTGCCTTA
>NC_088397.1:684959-714959 GCF_034236695.1 Oncorhynchus nerka
TTAGAGGAGATGATTCACAACTTTGAGGTGTTTGGACAACCATGACTCAGGAGTTCAGTCAGAGCCAGATGATTCACAACATGATTCTGTAGACATTTACAAGTTCAAACACATGTAGGTTCTGCTTTGAAACCGAGAAAGATATCAAATCATGTGAAATTTAAGGATGTTTCAGAAATGAGCATTTATCTAATAGTTAGAGTCAGGGAGTTCAGTTGGAACATTTAAGAGGGAGGAGTTCAGTCAGGAGCCATTTAGCAGGAGTTCAGTCAGGAGCCATTTAGATGTCCCGAGTTACATCCCATGGTGTGTACAGTTCAGTCTTCCATTTAGAGGTCTGGGTTCAGTCAGACATTTAGAGGTCAATAGTTCAGTCAGGAGACATTTAGAGGTCAATAGTTCAGTCAGGAGACATTTCGAGGTCAGGAGTTTAGAGGTCAGGCGTTTAGAGGTCAGGAGTTTAGTCAGGAGACATTTAGAGGTCAGGAGTTCAGTCCGGAGCCATTTAGAGGTCAGGAGTTTAGAGGTCAGGCGTTTAGAGGTCAGGAGTTCATTTAGTCCGGGGCGAGCCATTAATAGAAATGGTCAGGACTGTTCATAGACTGGACTCAGGCGTTTATAGGTTAATAGAGTTCAGTCATAGAGCCATTTAGACTGGTCATATACTGTTCATAGACTGGTCAGGAGTTCAGTCAGGAGCCATTTAGAGGTCAGGCGTTTAGAGGTCAGGAGTTCAGTCAGGAGCCATTTAGAGGTCAGGCGTTTAGAGTTCAGGAGTTCAGACAGGAGCCATTTAGAGTTCAATAGTTGTAAATGTACTGTTAATAGACTGTTAATAGACTGTTCATAGATGGTTCATAGACTGTTCATAGATGGTTCATAGACTGTTCATATACTGTTCATAGACTGTTCATAGACTGTTCATAGACTGTTCGTAGACTGTTCATAGACTGTTCATAGACTG
Organism: Oncorhynchus nerka; assembly: GCF_034236695.1. NCBI lineage: Eukaryota > Metazoa > Chordata > Actinopteri > Salmoniformes > Salmonidae > Oncorhynchus > Oncorhynchus nerka. Next base: position 685,924 of record NC_088397.1, read on the forward strand.
TTCGTAGACTGTTCATAGATGGTTCATAGACTGTTCATAGACAGTTCATAGACTGTTCATAGAGTGTCCATAGACTGTTCGTAGACTGTTCATAGACTGTTCATAGACTGTCCATAGACTGTTCATAGACTGTTCATAGACTATTCATAGACTGTTCATAGACTATTCATAGACTGTTCATAGACTATTCATAGATTGTTCATAGACTGTTCATAGACTGTTCATAGACTGTTCATAGAGTGTCCATGGACTGTTCATAGACTGTTCATAGACTGTCCATAGACTATTCATAGACTGTTCATAGACTGACCATGTTCCATTGCTTTACCGTAAAGAAAAGCATAAAGTCTAATGGTAACCTGAGCAACAGTGTGTTCTCCACATGAGTTAGTGCCGTGTGTGTGTGTGTGTGTGTGTGTCAGGTAAACCATTTTATCATTAACATAGACAGAGATTGTGGAATAAAATGAGATGACAGTTCTCCTGCAGTTTTACATTTACATGAAGTTATAAAACGGGCCAAGTCAGCGCTACGGCGCTACCGACCCTGGTACGCTAATGCTGCCTGATGTATCGCTCTATACCCCCCGCCTCCTCTTCCTTCTCCCTCCATCCAGTACCTCCTTCCCTCCTCCTCTCCTTTTCCTCCATCCATCCTTTCTCCCCTCCATCCATCCATCAGTACCTCCTTCCCTCCCTCCTCTCCCCATCAGTTCTCCCCTCCATCCATCCATCCACCCATAAGTACCTCCTTCCCTCCTCCTCTCCCTTCTCCCCTCCATCCATCCATCAGTACCTCCTTCCCTCCTCCTCTCCCTTCTCCCCCATCCATCCATCAGTACCCCTTCCCTCCTCCTCTCCCCTTCTCCCTCCCTCCATCCATCAGTACCTCCTTCCCTCCTCCTCTCTCCCTTCTCCCCTCCATCCATCCACCCATCAGTACCTCCTTCCCCCCTCCTCTCCCTTCTCCCCTCCATCCACCCATCAGTACCTCCTTCCCTCCTCCTCTCCCTTCTCCCCTCCCTCCATCCATCAGTACCTCCTTCCATCTCCTCCTCTCCTTTCTCCCCTCCATCCATCCATCAGTACCTCCTTCCCTCCTCCTCTCCCTTCTCCCCTCCATCCATCCATCCATCCATCTCCTTCCTCCTTCCCTCCTCCATCCATCAGTACCTCCTCTCCTTCTCCCCTCCATCCATCCATCCATCGGTACCTCCTTCCCTCCTTCCCTCCTCCTCTCCTTTCTCCCCTCCATCCATCCATCCATCAGTACCTCCTTCCCTCCTCCTCTCCCTTCTCCCCTCCATCCATCAGTACCTCCTTCCCTCCTTCCCTCCTCCTCTCCTTTCTCCCCTCCATCCATCCATCAGTACCTCCTTCCCTCCTCCTCTCCCTTCTCCCCTCCATCCATCCATCAGTACCTCCTTCCCTCCTTCCCTCCTCCTCTCCCTTCTCCCCTCCATCCATCCCATCAGCACCTCCTTCCCACCTCCTCCTCCATCCACCCATCAGCACCTCTTCCCACCTCTCGATTCCTCTCTTTCCCCCCTGACGCTTTATCAGGAGATGACAATAAGCGTTGCAGATTGCCTCCTCCACCTGTCTTCCCCAGCAGGGAGGAGAGAGCGAAGCACAATCACTGAATACTCTCAGTAGCTGTAAATAATAGCAGGGACAAACTGTATTATTGAAGATAATAAGATACCCTAGCGGCACGTCTGTCCCTTCCTCCCCTTCCTCCCTCCCTCCCTCCCTCTCCTCCCTCCCCCTCCCTCTCCTCCCTCCCCCCCCCCTCCTTTCCACCTCCCCCCTCCTTTCCACCCCCTCCTTTCCACCTCCCTCCCTCCCTCCCTCCCTCCCTCTCCTCCCCTCCCCCCTCCCCCCTCCACCTCCCTCCTCCCTCCCTCCCTCTCCCCCCCTCCTTTCCACCTCCCTCCCTCCCTCCCCCTCCCTCCTTTCCACCTCCCTCCCTCCCTCTCCTCCCTCCCCCAGTTGAAGATCTGATGCACCCTGTATTTCCTCATTCCAGAGTCTGTCCACTCCCCACCAGCGGCCATCACACAGAGACATTAACATTCCCACCTGCCTTCCACAGGTCTGAGATGAGGCACTTCCTTCCCTCCCCCTCTCCCCCTCCCTCCTCCCACCTGCCTTCCACAGGTCTGAGACGAGGCACTTCCTTCCTTCCCTCCCAAGCCAGTACACAGCAAGCCAGTAGACAGTAAGCCAGTAGACAGCAAGCCAGACGAGCCAGACAATATTACACTTTATATACAGGGAGCTACAGTAGACACCTGATAACTACTTGTCTTGTCCTTGGCAGCACAGTGAACGTGTCTGTTGTAAATCCTAACCTTTCTCGTTACTGTCCACTGTTTTCATGTTTATTGTTTCAATAATTCCATTCTATGACATCACCACTTGATGGAACCTTTACTTTGTTATGACATCACCACTTGATGGAACTTGTAACTTGTTATGACATCACCACTTGATGGAACCTCTTGACAGTAACTTGTTATGACATCACCACTTGATGGAACCTCTTGACAGTAACTTGTTATGACATCACCACTTGATGGAACCTCTTGACAGTAACTTGTTATGACATCACCACTTGATGGAACCTCTTGACAGTAACTTGTTATGACATCACCACTTGATGGAACCTCTTGACAGTAACTTGTTATGACATCACCACTTGATGGAACCTCTTTACAGTAACTTGTTATGACATCACCACCTCTGATGGAACATCACCACTTCCTCTTGACAGTAACTTGTTATGACATCACCACTTGATGGAACCTCTTGACAGTAACTTGTTATGACATCACCACTAGCGCTGCTTAAACTTCTTATGGCTAGGGGGCAGTATCGAGTAGTTTGGATGAATAAGGTTGCCCAGAGTAAACTGTCTGCAACTCAGGCCCAGATGCTAGGATATGCATACTATTAGTAGATTTGGATAGAAAACACTCTGAAGTTTCTAAAACTGTTTAAATTATGTCTGTGAGTATGACAGAACTCATAGAGCAGGCAAAAACCTGAGAAAAAATCCAACCAGGAAGTGGGAAATCTGAGGCTTGTAGTTTTTCAACTCTTTGCCTATCCAAGATACAGTGTAAATTTGGTCTGATTCCTTCCTAAGGCTTCCACTGGATGTCAACAGTCTTTAGGACCTTGTTTGAGGCTTCTACTGTGAAGTGGGGGCGAATGAGAGCTGTTTCTACCAGAGGTCTGGCAGAAGGCCGTGAGCTGATCACGCGTGTGCCCGTGAGAGAGACCTGAGTTCCATTGCATTTCTAAGAAATTCTCCGGTTGGAACATTATTGAAGATTCGTGTTAAAAACATCCTAAAGATTGATTCTATACATCATTTGACATGTTTCTACTGACCTTTCGTCTGGACCTAATGCTCGCGCCTCATGAATTTGGATTTGTGAACTAAACGTGTGAACAAAAAGGAGGTATTTGGACATAAATTATGGATTTTATCGAACAAAACAAACTTTTAATGTGGAATTGGGATTCCTGGGAGTGCATTCTGATGAAGATCATCAAAGGTAAGTGAATATTTATAATGCTATTTCTGACTTCTGTTGACTCCACAACATGGCGGGTATCTGTATGGCTTGTTTTTATGTCTGAGCGCTGTACTCAGATTATTGCATGGGGTGCTTTTTCCGTAAAGTTGATTTGAAATCTGACACAGCGGTTGCATTAAGGAGGAGGGGCTGAGGAACGGGTTGGGGAAACCCTAGTCTAAATCACCTCCAGGGTTAGGCAACGTGAATCAGTAGTCCAGTACCATCTACCGAGAACACCCTCCACAGATATAACTAGTGCCGTGGTGGGGGTGGTAAAGATAGCTGGTGGACCGGTTGGGGTAAATGAGGATGGATGGAGAGGGAAAATGGACCAGGAGAGAGACTTGGCCCACAGATAGAGATCATCTGATCATCGCAACTCATTCTGGAACTAATTCTGGAACTCATTCTGGAACTCATTCTAAAACTCATTCTGGTACTCGTTCTAAAACAACTCATTCTAAAACTCCTTCTGGAACTCATTCTACAACTCATTCTGGAACTCATTCTACAACTCATTCTGGAACTCATTCTACAACTCATTCTGGAACTCATTCTAAAACAACTCATTCTACAACTCATTCTGGAACTCATTCTAAAACAACTCATTCTACAACTCATTCTGGAACTCATTCTACAACTCATTCTGGAACTCATTCTAAAACAACTCATTCTTGAACTCATTCTACAACTCATTCTACAACTCATTCTACAACTCATTCTAAAATTCTAAAACAACTCATTCTACAACTCATTCTACAACTCATTCTAAAACAACTCATTCTACAACTCATTCTACAACTCATTCTACAACTCATTCTACAACAACTCATTCTAAAACAACTCATTCTACAACTCATTCTACAACTCATTCTACAACTCATTCTAAAACAACTCATTCTACAACTCATTCTAAAACAACTCATTCTACAACTCATTCTACAACTCATTCTAAAACAACTCATTCTACAACTCATTCTACAACTCATTCTAAAACAACTCATTCTACAACTCATTCTAAAACAACTCATTCTACAACAACTCATTCTACAACTCATTCTACAACTCATTCTACAACTCATTCTACAACAACTCATTCTAAAACAACTCATTCTACAACTCATTCTACAACAACTCATTCTACAACAACTCATTCTACAACTCATTCTAAAACAACTCATTCTACAACTCATTCTACAACAACTCATTCTACAACTCATTCTACAACTCATTCTACAACAACTCATTCTAAAACAACTCATTCTACAACTCATTCTACAACTCATTCTAAAACAACTCATTCTACAACTCATTCTACAACTCATTCTAAAACAACTCATTCTACAACTCATTCTACAACTCATTCTAAAACAACTCATTCTACAACTCATTCTACAACTCATTCTACAACAACTCATTCTACAACAACTCATTCTACAACTCATTCTAAAACAACTCATTCTACAACTCATTCTACAACTCATTCTAAAACAACTCATTCTACAACTCATTCTAAAACAACTCATTCTACAACTCATTCTAAAACAACTCATTCTACAACTCATTCTACAACAACTCATTCTACAACTCATTCTACAACAACTCATTCTACAACAACTCATTCTACAACTCATTCTAAAACAACTCATTCTAAAACAACTCATTCTACAACTCATTCTACAACAACTCATTCTACAACTCATTCTAAAACAACTCATTCTACAACTCATTCTACAACTCATTCTACAACTCATTCTAAAACAACTCATTCTAAAACAACTCATTCTACAACTCATTCTACAACTCATTCTACAACTCATTCTACAACTCATTCTAAAACAACTCATTCTACAACAACTCATTCTACAACAACTCATTCTACAACAACTCATTCTACAACTCATTCTACAACTCATTCTAAAACAACTCATTCTACAACTCATTCTACAACAACTCATTCTACAACTCATTCTACAACAACTCATTCTACAACTCATTCTACAACTCATTCTAAAACAACTCATTCTACAACTCATTCTAAAACAACTCATTCTACAACTCATTCTACAACTCATTCTAAAACAACTCATTCTACAACTCATTCTACAACTCATTCTACAACTCATTCTACAACTCATTCTAAAACTCATTCTACAACTCATTCTACAACTCATTCTAAAACAACTCATTCTAAAACAACTCATTCTACAACAACTCATTCTACAACTCATTCTACAACTCATTCTACAACAACTCATTCTACAACTCATTCTACAACTCATTCTACAACTCATTCTACAACTCATTCTACAACTCATTCTACAACAACTCATTCTAACTCATTCTACAACTCATTCTAAAACTCATTCTACAACTCATTCTACAACTCATTCTACAACTCATTCTACAACTCATTCTACAACTCATTCTAAAACAACTCATTCTACAACAACTCATTCTACAACTCATTCTAAAACAACTCATTCTACAACTCATTCTAAAACAACTCATTCTACAACTCATTCTACAACTCATTCTACAACTCATTCTACAACAACTCATTCTACAACTCATTCTACAACTCATTCTAAAACAACTCATTCTACAACTCATTCTACAACAACTCATTCTACAACTCATTCTACAACTCATTCTAAAACAACTCATTCTACAACTCATTCTAAAACAACTCATTCTACAACTCATTCTACAACTCATTCTAAAACAACTCATTCTACAACTCATTCTACAACTCATTCTACAACTCATTCTACAACTCATTCTACAACTCATTCTACAACTCATTCTACAACTCATTCTAAAACAACTCATTCTAAAACAACTCATTCTACAACAACTCATTCTAAAACAACTCATTCTAAAACAACTCATTCTACAACTCATTCTACAACTCATTCTACAACTCATTCTACAACTCATTCTACAACTCATTCTAAAACAACTCATTCTACAACTCATTCTACAACTCATTCTACAACTCATTCTAAAACAACTCATTCTAAAACAACTCATTCTACAACTCATTCTACAACTCATTCTACAACTCATTCTACAACAACTCATTCTACAACTCATTCTACAACTCATTCTAAAACAACTCATTCTAAAACAACTCATTCTACAACTCATTCTACAACTCATTCTAAAACAACTCATTCTAAAACAACTCATTCTAAAACAACTCATTCTACAACTCATTCTACAACTCATTCTACAACAACTCATTCTACAACTCATTCTACAACTCATTCTACAACTCATTCTAAAACTCATTCTAAAACAACTCATTCTAAAACAACTCATTCTACAACAACTCATTCTAAAACAACTCATTCTACAACTCATTCTACAACTCATTCTACAACTCATTCTAAAACAACTCATTCTACAACTCATTCTACAACAACTCATTCTAAAACAACTCATTCTAAAACAACTCATTCTAAAACAACTCATTCTACAACTCATTCTACAACTCATTCTAAAACAACTCATTCTACAACTCATTCTACAACTCATTCTACAACTCATTCTAAAACAACTCATTCTACAACTCATTCTACAACTCATTCTACAACTCATTCTAAAACAACTCATTCTACAACTCATTCTACAACAACTCATTCTACAACTCATTCTACAACTCATTCTACAACTCATTCTACAACTCATTCTAAAACAACTCATTCTACAACTCATTCTACAACTCATTCTAAAACAACTCATTCTAAAACAACTCATTCTACAACTCATTCTACAACTCATTCTAAAACAACTCATTCTACAACTCATTCTACAACTCATTCTACAACTCATTCTACAACTCATTCTACAACTCATTCTACAACTCATTCTAAAACAACTCATTCTAAAACAACTCATTCTACAACTCATTCTACAACTCATTCTACAACTCATTCTACAACTCATTCTAAAACAACTCATTCTAAAACAACTCATTCTAAAACAACTCATTCTACAACTCATTCTACAACTCATTCTAAAACAACTCATTCTACAACTCATTCTACAACTCATTCTACAACTCATTCTAAAACAACTCATTCTAAAACAACTCATTCTACAACAACTCATTCTACAACTCATTCTACAACTCATTCTACAACTCATTCTACAACTCATTCTACAACTCATTCTACAACAACTCATTCTAAAACAACTCATTCTAAAACAACTCATTCTACAACTCATTCTACAACTCATTCTACAACTCATTCTACAACTCATTCTACAACTCATTCTAAAACAACTCATTCTAAAACAACTCATTCTACAACTCATTCTACAACAACTCATTCTAAAACAACTCATTCTAAAACAACTCATTCTAAAACAACTCATTCTACAACTCATTCTACAACTCATTCTACAACTCATTCTACAACTCATTCTACAACTCATTCTACAACTCATTCTACAACTCATTCTAAAACAACTCATTCTACAACTCATTCTACAACTCATTCTACAACTCATTCTAAAACAACTCATTCTACAACTCATTCTACAACTCATTCTACAACTCATTCTAAAACAACTCATTCTACAACTCATTCTACAACAACTCATTCTACAACTCATTCTACAACTCATTCTAAAACAACTCATTCTACAACTCATTCTACAACTCATTCTAAAACAACTCATTCTACAACTCATTCTAAAACAACTCATTCTAAAACAACTCATTCTACAACTCATTCTACAACTCATTCTAAAACAACTCATTCTACAACAACTCATTCTACAACTCATTCTACAACTCATTCTAAAACAACTCATTCTAAAACAACTCATTCTAAAACAACTCATTCTAAAACAACTCATTCTACAACTCATTCTACAACTCATTCTACAACTCATTCTACAACTCATTCTAAAACAACTCATTCTACAACTCATTCTACAACTCATTCTACAACTCATTCTACAACTCATTCTACAACTCATTCTACAACTCATTCTAAAACAACTCATTCTAAAACAACTCATTCTACAACTCATTCTACAACTCATTCTACAACTCATTCTACAACTCATTCTACAACTCATTCTAAAACAACTCATTCTACAACTCATTCTACAACTCATTCTACAACTCATTCTACAACTCATTCTAAAACAACTCATTCTACAACTCATTCTACAACTCATTCTAAAACTCATTCTACAACTCATTCTAAAACAACTCATTCTACAACTCATTCTACAACTCATTCTAAAACAACTCATTCTACAACTCATTCTACAACTCATTCTAAAACAACTCATTCTACAACTCATTCTACAACTCATTCTAAAACTCATTCTACAACTCATTCTAAAACAACTCATTCTACAACTCATTCTACAACTCATTCTACAACTCATTCTACAACTCATTCTAAAACAACTCATTCTACAACTCATTCTACAACTCATTCTAAAACAACTCATTCTACAACTCATTCTAAAACAACTCATTCTACAACTCATTCTAAAACAACTCATTCTACAACTCATTCTACAACTCATTCTACAACTCATTCTAAAACAACTCATTCTACAACTCATTCTAAAACAACTCATTCTAAAACAACTTATTCTAAAACAACTCATTCTACAACTCATTCTACAACTCATTCTACAACTCATTCTACAACTCATTCTACAACTCATTCTACAACTCATTCTACAACTCATTCTAAAACAACTCATTCTAAAACAACTCATTCTACAACTCATTCTACAACTCATTCTAAAACCACTCATTCTAAAACAACTCATTCTACAACTCATTCTACAACTCATTCTACAACTCATTCTACAACTCATTCTACAACTCATTCTAAAACAACTCATTCTACAACTCATTCTAAAACAACTCATTCTACAACTCATTCTACAACTCATTCTAAAACAACTCATTCTACAACTCATTCTAAAACAACTCATTCTAAAACAACTCATTCTAAAACAACTCATTCTACAACTCATTCTACAACTCATTCTACAACTCATTCTACAACTCATTCTACAACTCATTCTACAACTCATTCTACAACTCATTCTAAAACAACTCATTCTAAAACAACTCATTCTACAACTCATTCTACAACTCATTCTACAACTCATTCTAAAACAACTCATTCTACAACTCATTCTAAAACAACTCATTCTACAACTCATTCTACAACTCATTCTACAACTCATTCTACAACTCATTCTACAACTCATTCTAAAACAACTCATTCTACAACTCATTCTACAACTCATTCTACAACTCATTCTACAACTCATTCTACAACTCATTCTACAACTCATTCTACAACTCATTCTACAACTCATTCTACAACTCATTCTAAAACAACTCATTCTACAACTCATTCTACAACTCATTCTACAACTCATTCTACAACTCATTCTAAAACAACTCATTCTACAACTCATTCTACAACTCATTCTACAACTCATTCTACAACTCATTCTACAACTCATTCTAAAACAACTCATTCTACAACTCATTCTACAACTCATTCTAAAACAACTCATTCTACAACTCATTCTACAACTCATTCTAAAACAACTCATTCTACAACTCATTCTAAAACAACTCATTCTACAACTCATTCTACAACTCATTCTACAACTCATTCTACAACTCATTCTAAAACAACTCATTCTACAACTCATTCTACAACTCATTCTAAAACAACTCATTCTAAAACAACTCATTCTACAACTCATTCTACAACTCATTGTACAACTCATTCTACAACTCATTCTACAACTCATTCTACAACTCATTCTACAACTCTAAAACAACTCATTCTACAACAACTCATTCTACAACTCATTCTAAAACAACTCATTCTACAACTCATTCTAAAACAACTCATTCTACAACAACTCATTCTACAACTCATTCTACAACTCATTCTAAAACAACTCATTCTAAAACAACTCATTCTACAACTCATTCTAACTCAACAACTCATTCTAACAACTCATTCTACAACAACTCATTCTACAACTCATTCTACAACTCATTCTAAAACAACTCATTCTACAACAACTCATTCTACAACTCATTCTACAACTCATTCTAAAACAACTCATTCTACAACAACTCATTCTACAACTCATTCTAAAACAACTCATTCTACAACAACTCATTCTACAACTCATTCTAAAACAACTCATTCTACAACTCATTCTAAAACAACTCATTCTACAACTCATTCTAAAACAACTCATTCTACAACTCATTCTACAACAACTCATTCTACAACTCATTCTACAACAACTCATTCTACAACTCATTCTAAAACAACTCATTCTACAACTCATTCTAAAACAACTCATTCTACAACTCATTCTAAAACAACTCATTCTACAACAACTCATTCTAAAACTCATTCTACTCATTCTACAACTCATTCTACAACTCATTCTAAAACAACTCATTCTAAAACAACTCATTCTACAACTCATTCTACAACTCATTCTACAACTCATTCTACAACTCATTCTAAAACAACTCATTCTACAACAACTCATTCTACAACTCATTCTACAACTCATTCTACAACTCATTCTACAACTCATTCTAAAACAACTCATTCTAAAACAACTCATTCTACAACTCATTCTACAACTCATTCTACAACTCATTCTACAACTCATTCTAAAACAACTCATTCTAAAACAACTCATTCTAAAACAACTCATTCTACAACTCATTCTAAAACAACTCATTCTAAAACAACTCATTCTACAACTCATTCTACAACTCATTCTACAACTCATTCTAAAACAACTCATTCTACAACTCATTCTACAACTCATTCTACAACTCATTCTAAAACAACTCATTCTACAACAACTCATTCTAAAACAACTCATTCTACAACAACTCATTCTACAACTCATTCTACAACTCATTCTACAACTCATTCTACAACTCATTCTACAACTCATTCTAAAACAACTCATTCTAAAACAACTCATTCTAAAACAACTCATTCTAAAACAACTCATTCTACAACTCATTCTAAAACAACTCATTCTACAACTCATTCTACAACTCATTCTACAACTCATTCTACAACTCATTCTACAACTCATTCTACAACTCATTCTACAACTCATTCTAAAACAACTCATTCTACAACTCATTCTACAACTCATTCTACAACTCATTCTACAACAACTCATTCTACAACTCATTCTACAACAACTCATTCTAAAACAACTCATTCTAAAACAACTCATTCTACAACTCATTCTAAAACAACTCATTCTACAACTCATTCTACAACTCATTCTACAACTCATTCTACAACAACTCATTCTACAACTCATTCTACAACTCATTCTAAAACAACTCATTCTACAACTCATTCTACAACAACTCATTCTACAACTCATTCTACAACTCATTCTAAAACAACTCATTCTACAACTCATTCTACAACAACTCATTCTACAACAACTCATTCTACAACTCATTCTAAAACAACTCATTCTACAACTCATTCTACAACTCATTCTACAACTCATTCTACAACTCATTCTAAAACAACTCATTCTAAAACAACTCATTCTAAAACAACTCATTCTAAAACAACTCATTCTACAACTCATTCTAAAACAACTCATTCTACAACTCATTCTACAACTCATTCTACAACTCATTCTACAACTCATTCTAAAACAACTCATTCTACAACTCATTCTACAACTCATTCTACAACTCATTCTACAACAACTCATTCTACAACTCATTCTACAACAACTCATTCTAAAACAACTCATTCTAAAACAACTCATTCTACAACTCATTCTAAAACAACTCATTCTACAACTCATTCTACAACTCATTCTACAACTCATTCTACAACAACTCATTCTACAACTCATTCTACAACTCATTCTAAAACAACTCATTCTACAACTCATTCTACAACAACTCATTCTACAACTCATTCTACAACTCATTCTAAAACAACTCATTCTACAACTCATTCTACAACAACTCATTCTACAACAACTCATTCTACAACTCATTCTAAAACTCATTCTACAACTCATTCTACAACTCATTCTACAACTCATTCTACAACTCATTCTAAAACAACTCATTCTACAACTCATTCTACAACAACTCATTCTACAACAACTCATTCTACAACTCATTCTAAAACTCATTCTACAACTCATTCTACAACTCATTCTACAACTCATTCTACAACTCATTCTACAACTCATTCTACAACTCATTCTACAACTCATTCTACAACAACTCATTCTACAACTCATTCTACAACAACTCATTCTACAACTCATTCTAAAACAACTCATTCTACAACTCATTCTACAACTCATTCTAAAACAACTCATTCTACAACTCATTCTACAACTCATTCTACAACTCATTCTACAACTAATTCTACAACTCATTATACAACTCATTCTACAACTCATTCTACAACTCATTCTACAACTCATTCTACAACTCATTCTAAAACAACTCATTCTACAACTCATTCTACAACTCATTCTAAAACAACTCATTCTACAACTCATTCTAAAACAACTCATTCTACAACTCATTCTACAACTCATTCTACAACTCATTCTACAACTCATTCTACAACTCATTCTAACTCATTCTACAGCTCATTCTACAACTCATTCTACAGCTCATTCTACATTTCTAAAACAACTCATTCTACAACTCATTCTACAGCTCATTCTACACCTCATTCTAAAACAACTCATTCTACAACTCATTCTACAACTCATTCTACAACTCATTCTACAACTCATTCTAAAACAACTCATTCTACAACTCATTCTACAACTCATTCTACAACTCATTCTACAACTCATTCTACAACTCATTCTAAAACAACTCATTCTACAACTCATTCTACAACTCATTCTACAACTCATTCTACAACTCATTCTACAACTCATTCTAAAACAACTCATTCTACAACTCATTCTACAACAACTCATTCTACAACTCATTCTACAACTCATTCTAAAACAACTCATTCTACAACTCATTCTACAACTCATTCTAAAACAACTCATTCTACAACAACTCATTCTACAACAACTCATTCTACAACTCATTCTACAACTCATTCTACAACTCATTCTACAACTCATTCTACAACTCATTCTAAAACAACTCATTCTACAACTCATTCTACAACAACTCATTCTACAACTCATTCTACAACAACTCATTCTACAACTCATTCTACAACTCATTCTAAAACAACTCATTCTACAACTCATTCTACAACTCATTCTACAACTCATTCTACAACAACTCATTCTACAACAACTCATTCTACAACTCATTCTACAACTCATTCTACAACTCATTCTACAACTCATTCTACAACTCATTCTACAACTCATTCTAAAACAACTCATTCTACAACTCATTCTACAACAACTCATTCTACAACAACTCATTCTACAACTCATTCTACAACTCATTCTACAACTCATTCTACAACTCATTCTAAAACAACTCATTCTACAACTCATTCTAAAACAACTCATTCTACAACTCATTCTACAACTCATTCTAAAACAACTCATTCTACAACTCATTCTACAACTCATTCTAAAACAACTCATTCTACAACTCATTCTACAACTCATTCTAAAACTCATTCTACAACTCATTCTAAAACAACTCATTCTACAACTCATTCTACAACTCATTCTACAACTCATTCTACAACTCATTCTAAAACAACTCATTCTACAACTCATTCTACAACTCATTCTAAAACAACTCATTCTACAACTCATTCTAAAACAACTCATTCTACAACTCATTCTAAAACAACTCATTCTACAACTCATTCTACAACTCATTCTACAACTCATTCTAAAACAACTCATTCTACAACTCATTCTAAAACAACTCATTCTAAAACAACTTATTCTAAAACAACTCATTCTACAACTCATTCTACAACTCATTCTACAACTCATTCTACAACTCATTCTACAACTCATTCTACAACTCATTCTACAACTCATTCTAAAACAACTCATTCTAAAACAACTCATTCTACAACTCATTCTACAACTCATTCTAAAACCACTCATTCTAAAACAACTCATTCTACAACTCATTCTACAACTCATTCTACAACTCATTCTACAACTCATTCTACAACTCATTCTAAAACAACTCATTCTACAACTCATTCTAAAACAACTCATTCTACAACTCATTCTACAACTCATTCTAAAACAACTCATTCTACAACTCATTCTAAAACAACTCATTCTAAAACAACTCATTCTAAAACAACTCATTCTACAACTCATTCTACAACTCATTCTACAACTCATTCTACAACTCATTCTACAACTCATTCTACAACTCATTCTACAACTCATTCTAAAACAACTCATTCTAAAACAACTCATTCTACAACTCATTCTACAACTCATTCTACAACTCATTCTAAAACAACTCATTCTACAACTCATTCTAAAACAACTCATTCTACAACTCATTCTACAACAACTCATTCTACAACTCATTCTAAAACAACTCATTCTACAACTCATTCTAAAACAACTCATTCTACAACTCATTCTACAACTCATTCTACAACTCATTCTACAACTCATTCTACAACTCATTCTACAACTCATTCTACAACTCATTCTACAACTCATTCTACAACTCATTCTAAAACAACTCATTCTACAACTCATTCTACAACTCATTCTACAACTCATTCTAAAACAACTCATTCTACAACTCATTCTACAACTCATTCTACAACTCATTCTACAACTCATTCTACAACTCATTCTAAAACAACTCATTCTACAACTCATTCTACAACTCATTCTAAAACAACTCATTCTACAACTCATTCTACAACTCATTCTAAAACAACTCATTCTACAACTCATTCTAAAACAACTCATTCTACAACTCATTCTACAACTCATTCTACAACTCATTCTACAACTCATTCTAAAACAACTCATTCTACAACTCATTCTACAACTCATTCTAAAACAACTCATTCTAAAACAACTCATTCTACAACTCATTCTACAACTCATTGTACAACTCATTCTACAACTCATTCTACAACTCATTCTACAACTCATTCTAAAACAACTCATTCTACAACAACTCATTCTACAACTCATTCTAAAACAACTCATTCTACAACTCATTCTAAAACAACTCATTCTACAACAACTCATTCTACAACTCATTCTACAACTCATTCTAAAACAACTCATTCTACAACAACTCATTCTACAACTCATTCTAAAACAACTCATTCTACAACAACTCATTCTACAACTCATTCTACAACTCATTCTAAAACAACTCATTCTACAACAACTCATTCTACAACTCATTCTACAACTCATTCTAAAACAACTCATTCTACAACAACTCATTCTACAACTCATTCTAAAACAACTCATTCTACAACAACTCATTCTACAACTCATTCTAAAACAACTCATTCTACAACTCATTCTAAAACAACTCATTCTACAACTCATTCTAAAACAACTCATTCTACAACTCATTCTACAACAACTCATTCTACAACTCATTCTACAACAACTCATTCTACAACTCATTCTAAAACAACTCATTCTACAACTCATTCTAAAACAACTCATTCTACAACTCATTCTAAAACAACTCATTCTACAACAACTCATTCTACAACTCATTCTACAACTCATTCTACAACTCATTCTACAACTCATTCTAAAACAACTCATTCTAAAACAACTCATTCTACAACTCATTCTACAACTCATTCTACAACTCATTCTACAACTCATTCTAAAACAACTCATTCTACAACAACTCATTCTACAACTCATTCTACAACTCATTCTACAACTCATTCTACAACTCATTCTAAAACAACTCATTCTAAAACAACTCATTCTACAACTCATTCTACAACTCATTCTACAACTCATTCTACAACTCATTCTAAAACAACTCATTCTAAAACAACTCATTCTAAAACAACTCATTCTACAACTCATTCTAAAACAACTCATTCTAAAACAACTCATTCTACAACTCATTCTACAACTCATTCTACAACTCATTCTAAAACAACTCATTCTACAACTCATTCTACAACTCATTCTACAACTCATTCTAAAACAACTCATTCTACAACAACTCATTCTAAAACAACTCATTCTACAACAACTCATTCTACAACTCATTCTACAACTCATTCTACAACTCATTCTACAACTCATTCTACAACTCATTCTAAAACAACTCATTCTAAAACAACTCATTCTAAAACAACTCATTCTAAAACAACTCATTCTACAACTCATTCTAAAACAACTCATTCTACAACTCATTCTACAACTCATTCTACAACTCATTCTACAACTCATTCTACAACTCATTCTACAACTCATTCTACAACTCATTCTAAAACAACTCATTCTACAACTCATTCTACAACTCATTCTACAACTCATTCTACAACAACTCATTCTACAACTCATTCTACAACAACTCATTCTAAAACAACTCATTCTACAACTCATTCTAAAACAACTCATTCTACAACTCATTCTAAAACAACTCATTCTACAACTCATTCTACAACTCATTCTACAACTCATTCTACAACAACTCATTCTACAACTCATTCTACAACTCATTCTAAAACAACTCATTCTACAACTCATTCTACAACTCATTCTAAAACAACTCATTCTACAACTCATTCTACAACTCATTCTACAACTCATTCTACAACTCATTCTAAAACAACTCATTCTACAACTCATTCTACAACTCATTCTACAACTCATTCTACAACTCATTCTACAACAACTCATTCTACAACAACTCATTCTACAACTCATTCTAAAACAACTCATTCTACAACTCATTCTACAACTCATTCTACAACTCATTCTACAACTCATTCTAAAACAACTCATTCTAAAACAACTCATTCTAAAACAACTCATTCTAAAACAACTCATTCTACAACTCATTCTAAAACAACTCATTCTACAACTCATTCTAAAACAACTCATTCTACAACTCATTCTAAAACAACTCATTCTACAACTCATTCTAAAACAACTCATTCTACAACTCATTCTAAAACAACTCATTCTACAACTCATTCTACAACTCATTCTACAACTCATTCTACAACTCATTCTACAACTCATTCTACAACTCATTCTACAACTCATTCTAAAACAACTCATTCTACAACTCATTCTACAACTCATTCTACAACTCATTCTACAACAACTCATTCTACAACTCATTCTACAACAACTCATTCTAAAACAACTCATTCTAAAACAACTCATTCTACAACTCATTCTAAAACAACTCATTCTACAACTCATTCTACAACTCATTCTACAACAACTCATTCTACAACTCATTCTACAACTCATTCTAAAACAACTCATTCTACAACTCATTCTACAACAACTCATTCTACAACTCATTCTACAACTCATTCTAAAACAACTCATTCTACAACTCATTCTACAACAACTCATTCTACAACAACTCATTCTACAACTCATTCTAAAACTCATTCTACAACTCATTCTACAACTCATTCTACAACTCATTCTACAACTCATTCTAAAACAACTCATTCTACAACTCATTCTACAACAACTCATTCTACAACAACTCATTCTACAACTCATTCTAAAACTCATTCTACAACTCATTCTACAACTCATTCTACAACTCATTCTACAACTCATTCTACAACTCATTCTACAACTCATTCTACAACAACTCATTCTACAACTCATTCTACAACAACTCATTCTACAACTCATTCTAAAACAACTCATTCTACAACTCATTCTACAACTCATTCTAAAACAACTCATTCTACAACTCATTCTACAACTCATTCTACAACTCATTCTACAACTCATTCTAAAACAACTCATTCTACAACTCATTCTACAACTCATTCTAAAACAACTCATTCTACAACTCATTCTACAACTCATTCTACAACTCATTCTACAACTCATTATACAACTCATTCTACAACTCATTCTACAACTCATTCTACAACTCATTCTACAACTCATTCTAAAACAACTCATTCTACAACTCATTCTACAACTCATTCTAAAACAACTCATTCTACAACTCATTCTAAAACAACTCATTCTACAACTCATTCTACAACTCATTCTACAACTCATTCTACAACTCATTCTACAACTCATTCTTGAACTCATTCTACAGCTCATTCTACAGCTCATTCTACAGCTCATTCTACTACTAATTCTAAAACAACTCATTCTACAACTCATTCTACAGCTCATTCTACACCTCATTCTAAAACAACTCATTCTACAACTCATTCTACAACTCATTCTACAACTCATTCTAAAACAACTCATTCTAAAACAACTCATTCTACAACTCATTCTACAACTCATTCTACAACTCATTCTACAACTCATTCTACAACTCATTCTAAAACAACTCATTCTACAACTCATTCTACAACTCATTCTACAACTCATTCTAAAACAACTCATTCTACAACTCATTCTACAACAACTCATTCTACAACTCATTCTACAACTCATTCTAAAACAACTCATTCTACAACTCATTCTACAACTCATTCTAAAACAACTCATTCTACAACTCATTCTACAACAACTCATTCTACAACAACTCATTCTACAACTCATTCTACAACTCATTCTACAACTCATTCTACAACTCATTCTACAACTCATTCTAAAACAACTCATTCTACAACTCATTCTACAACAACTCATTCTACAACTCATTCTACAACAACTCATTCTACAACTCATTCTACAACTCATTCTAAAACAACTCATTCTACAACTCATTCTACAACTCATTCTACAACTCATTCTACAACAACTCATTCTACAACAACTCATTCTACAACTCATTCTACAACTCATTCTACAACTCATTCTACAACTCATTCTACAACTCATTCTACAACTCATTCTAAAACAACTCATTCTACAACTCATTCTACAACAACTCATTCTACAACAACTCATTCTACAACTCATTCTACAACTCATTCTACAACTCATTCTAAAACAACTCATTCTACAACTCATTCTACAACTCATTCTACAACTCATTCTACAACTCATTCTACAACTCATTCTAACAACTCATTCTAACAACTCATTCTACAACAACTCATTCTACAACAACTCATTCTACAACTCATTCTACAACTCATTCTACAACTCATTCTACAACTCATTCTACAACTCATTCTACAACTCATTCTAAAACAACTCATTCTACAACTCATTCTACAACTCATTCTACAACTCATTCTAAAACAACTCATTCTACAACTCATTCTAAAACAACTCATTCTACAACTCATTCTACAACTCATTCTACAACTCATTCTACAACTCATTCTACAACTCATTCTACAACAACTCATTCTACAACTCATTCTACAACTCATTCTACAACTCATTCTACAACTCATTCCGAAACTCGTTCTATGACTCATTCTACGACTAACCTAAATCCTCTTCCTGAATGGAACTCAATGAAACAACATCAAGACAGACACATAAATACTGGTAGACCTACAACCAAACCAGGTGTGATGAATCCAGCCAAGTGTTAATAACATATGCTCTATGGCACATCGCTAACTGAGGAGGCCTTTAGGCATGTACAGCTAAAGGCTTCCTGGCACACCACTAACTGAGGAGGCCTTTAGGCATGTATAGCTAAAGGCTTCCTGGCACACCGCTAACTGAGTAGGCCTTTAGGCATGTATAGCTAAAGGCTTCCTGGCACACCGCTAACTGAGGAGGCCTTTAGCATGTATAGCTGGCACACCGCTAACTGAGGAGGCCTTTAGGCATGTACAGCTAAAGGCTTCCTGGCACACCACTAACTGAGGAGGCCTTTAGGCATGTACAGCTAAAGGCTTCCTGGCACACCACTAACTGAGGAGGCCTTTAGGCATGTACAGCTAAAGGCTTCCTGGCACACCACTAACTGAGGAGGCCTTTAGGCATGTACAGCTAAAGGCTTCCTGGCACACCACTAACTGAGGAGGCCTTTAGGCATGTATAGCTAAAGGCTTCCTGGCACACCACTAACTGAGGAGGCCTTTAGGCATGTATAAAGGCTTCCTGGCACACCACTAACTGAGGAGGCCTTCCATGTATAGCTAAAGGCACCTGGCACACCACTAACTGAGGAGGCCTTTAGGCATGTACAGCTAAAGGCTTCCTGGCACACCGCTAACTGAGGAGGCCTTTAGGCATGTACAGCTAAAGGCTTCCTGGCACACCACTAACTGAGTAGGCCTTTAGGCATGTACAGCTAAAGGCTTCCTGGCACACCGCTAACTGAGGAGGCCTTTAGGCATGTACAGCTAAAGGCTTCCTGGCACACCGCTAACTGAGGAGGCCTTTAGGCATGTACAGCTAAAGGCTTCCTGGCACACCGCTAACTGAGGAGGCCTTTAGGCATGTACAGCTAAAGGCTTCTTGGTTGGTTGTGGTCTTCCCCAATGGGAATCATCTCGCTAATGCCTACCGTCATGCACCACTACACAAGGGAAGGTCCCTCTCCTCTCAACTCGGCTGTTTTACAAAAGCCAAGCTCACTTGAGCAAAATCCTCCCCCCTGAAAACTCTCCATCAGATATTAATACCAGGTTCCGTATGGGAGAGGAAAGAAGAATGGGTGGGTGGCCAGAGCCCTATAGAACCCTATCCCCTACATAGTGCACTACTTGTGACCAGGGCCCATGCACTATGTAGGGGAATAGGGTGCCAGTCCTGGTCTAAAGTAGTGCACTATATAGGGAATAGGGTTCTATAGGGCTCTGGTCTAAAGTAGTGCACTATATAGGGAATAGGGTGCCAGTCCTGGTCTAAAGCAGTGCACTATATAGGGAATAGGGTTCTATAGGGCTCTGGTCTAAAGTAGTGCACTATATAGGGAATAGAGTGCCAGTCCTGGTCTAAAGTAGTGCACTATATAGGGAATAGGGTTCTATAGGGCTCTGGTCTAAAGTAGTGCACTATATGGGGAATAGGGTGCCAGTCCTGGTCTAAAGTAGTGCACTATATAGGGAATAGGGTTCTATAGGGCTCTGGTCTAAAGTAGTGCACTATATGGGGAATAGGGTGCCAGTCCTGGTCTAAAGTAGTGCACTATATAGGGAATAGGGTGCCATTTGAGATGCATTCCCCAAAGACTTTTCCCCTCTACAACATGGTGGAATAATCAGGCTGTTTTATCAGGTTTTATTCCTCAGGGGGACATGGAGGTGGACGAGGGGAGAGCGGCAGTGATTTGAGCTAAAAACAGAAAGAGAAAAAGGGGCTGAAATCGCTGCATAGTTTTCCTGACTCTGGAAGTGGTCGGCGTCGCAGTGTAATGTAAGACTGTCTGGGGCTGAATATGTGACAACTAGTGTGTCATTATTAAACAAACAAAACCACATAAACGCCCATTACACACTAGCATCCACAAAACAACGACATCAACACATCGTAGGTTTTCACTGGGCTGGTTGGTTACATTGGGCTGGTTACTGCTCTCCACTGGGCTGGTTACTGCTCTCCACTGGGCTGGTTACTGCTCTCCACTGGGCTGGGTTGGTTACTGCTCTCCACTGGGTTGGTTACTGCTCTCCACTGGGCTGGTTACTGCTCTCCACTGGGCTGGTTACTGCTCTCCACTGGGCTGGTTACTGCTCTCCACTGGGCTGGTTACTGCTCTCCACTGGGCTGAGTTGGTTACTGCTCTCCACTGGGCTGGTTACTGCTCTCCACTGGGCTGGTTACTGCTCTCCACTGGGCTGGTTACTGCTCTCCACTGGGCTGGTTACTGCTCTCCACTGGGCTGAGTTGGTTACTGCTCTCCACTGGGCTGAGTTGGTTACTGCTCTCCACTGGGCTGGTTACTGCTCTCCACTGGGCTGGTTACTGCTCTCCACTGGGCTGGTTACTGCTCTCCACTGGGCTGGTTACTGCTCTCCACTGGGTTGGTTACTGCTCTCCACTGGGCTGAGTTGGTTACTGCTCTCCACTGGGCTGGTTACTGCTCTCCACTGGGCTGGTTACTGCTCTCCACTGGGCTGGTTACTGCTCTCCACTGGGCTGGTTACTGCTCTCCACTGGGCTGGTTACTGCTCTCCACTGGGCTGGGTTGGTTACTGCTCTCCACTGGGCTGGTTACTGCTCTCCACTGGGCTGGTTACTGCTCTCCACTGGGCTGGTTACTGCTCTCCACTGGGCTGAGTTGGTTACTGCTCTCCACTGGGCTGGTTACTGCTCTCCACTGGGCTGGTTACTGCTCTCCACTGGGCTGGTTACTGCTCTCCACTGGGCTGGTTACTGCTCTCCACTGGGCTGGTTACTGCTCTCCACTGGGTTGGTTACTGCTCTCCACTGGGCTGAGTTGGTTACTGCTCTCCACTGGGCTGGTTACTGCTCTCCACTGGGCTGGTTACTGCTCTCCACTGGGCTGGTTACTGCTCTCCACTGGGCTGGTTACTGCTCTCCACTGGGCTGGGTTGGTTACTGCTCTCCACTGGGCTGGTTACTGCTCTCCACTGGGCTGGTTACTGCTCTCCACTGGGCTGGGTTGGTTACTGCTCTCCACTGGGCTGGTTACTGCTCTCCACTGGGCTGGTTACTACTCTCCACTGGGCTGGTTACTGCTCTCCACTGGGCTGGGCTGGTTACTGCTCTCCACTGGGCTGGTTACTGCTCTCCACTGGGCTGGTTACTGCTCTCCACTGGGCTGGTTACTGCTCTCCACTAGGCTGGTTACTGCTCTCCACTGGGCTGGGTTGGTTACTGCTCTCCACTGGGCTGGGTTGGTTACTGCTCTCCACTGGGCTGGTTACTGCTCTCCACTGGGCTGGTTACTGCTCTCCACTGGGCTGGTTACTGCTCTCCACTGGGTTGGTTACTGCTCTCCACTGGGCTGAGTTGGTTACTGCTCTCCACTGGGCTGGTTACTGCTCTCCACTGGGCTGGTTACTGCTCTCCACTGGGCTGGTTACTGCTCTCCACTGGGCTGGGTTGGTTACTGCTCTCCACTGGGCTGGTTACTGCTCTCCACTGGGCTGGTTACTGCTCTCCACTGGGCTGGGTTGGTTACTGCTCTCCACTGGGCTGGTTACTACTCTCCACTGGGCTGGTTACTGCTCTCCACTGGGCTGGGCTGGTTACTGCTCTCCACTGGGCTGGTTACTGCTCTCCACTGGGCTGGTTACTGCTCTCCACTGGGCTGGTTACTGCTCTCCACTAGGCTGGTTACTGCTCTCCACTGGGCTGGGTTGGTTACTGCTCTCCACTGGGCTGGGTTGGTTACTGCTCTCCACTGGGCTGGGTTGGTTACTGCTCTCCACTGGGCTGGTTACTGCTCTCCACTGGGCTGGTTACTGCTCTCCACTGGGCTGGTTACTGCTCTCCACTGGGCTGGGTTGGTTACTGCTCTCCACTGGGCTGGTTACTGCTCTCCACTGGGCTGGTTACTACTCTCCACTGGGCTGGTTACTGCTCTCCACTGGGCTGGGTTGGTTACTGCTCTCCACTGGGCTGGTTACTGCTCTCCACTGGGCTGGTTACTGCTCTCCACTGGGCTGGTTACTGCTCTCCACTGGGCTGGGCTGGTTACTGCTCTCCACTGGGCTGGGCTGGTTACTGCTCTCCACTGGGCTGGTTACTGCTCTCCACTGGGCTGGGCTGGTTACTGCTCTCCACTGGGCTGGTTACTGCTCTCCACTGGGCTGGTTACTGCTCTCCACTGGGCTGGGCTGGTTACTGCTCTCCACTGGGCTGGTTACTGCTCTCCACTGGGCTGGTTACTGCTCTCCACTGGGCTGGGCTGGTTACTGCTCTCCACTGGGCTGGTTACTGCTCTCCAATGGGCTGGTTACTGCTCTCCACTAGGCTGGGCTGGTTACTGCTCTCCACTGGGCTGGTTACTGCTCTCCACTGGGCTGGTTACTGCTCTCCACTGGGCTGGGTTGGTTACTGCTCTCCACTGGGCTGGTTACTGCTCTCCACTGGGCTGGTTACTGCTCTCCACTGGGCTGGTTACTGCTCTCCACTGGGCTGGTTACTGCTCTCCACTGGGCTGGTTAATGCTCTCCACTGGGCTGGTTAATGCTCTCCACTGGGCTGGATACTACTCTCCACTGGGCTGGTTAATGCTCTCCACTGGGCTGGTTACTGCTCTCCACTGGGCTGGTTACTGCTCTCCACTGGGCTGGTTACTGCTCTCCACTGGGCTGGTTACTGCTCTCCACTGGGCTGGTTACTGCTCTCCACTGGGCTGGTTACTGCTCTCCACTGGACCAGCTTCACTGCTCTCCACTGGGCTGGTTATTGTCCTCCACTGGGCTGGTTACTGCTCTCCACTGGGCTGGTTACTGCTCTCCACTGGGCTGGTTACTGCTCTCCACTGGGCTGGTTACTGCTCTCCACTGGGCTGGTTACTGCTCTCCACTGGGCTGGTTACTGCTCTCCACTGGGCTGGTTACTGCTCTCCACTGGGCTGGTTATTGTCCTCCACTGGGCTGGTTACTGCTCTCCACTGGGCTGGTTACTGCTCTCCACTGGGCTGGTTACTGCTCTCCACTGGGCTGGTTACTGCTCTCCACTGGGCTGGTTATTGTCCTCCACTGGACTGGTTACTGCTCTCCACTGGGCTGGTTACCGTTCTCCACTGGGCTGGTTACCGTTCTCCACTGGGCTGGTTACCGCTCTCCACTGGGCTGGTTACTGCTCTCCACTGGGCTGGTTATTGTTCTCCACTGGGCTGGTTACTGCTCTCCACTGGGCTGGTTACTGCTCTCCACTGGGCTGGTTACTGCTCTCCACTGGGTTGGTTACTGCTCTCCACTGGGCTGGTTACTGCTCTCCACTGGGCTGGTTACTGCTCTCCACTGGGCTGGTTACTGCTCTCCACTGGGCTGGTTACTGCTCTCCACTGGGCTGGTTACTGCTCTCCACTGGGCTGTTTACTGCTCTCCACTGGGCTGGTTACTGCTCTCCACTGGGCTGGTTACTGCTCTCCACTGGGCTGGTTAATGCTCTCCACTAGGCTGGTTACTGCTCTCCACTGGGCTGGTTACTACTCTCCACTGGGCTGGTTAATGCTCTCCAACTCTTCATTCACTAGTTACCATGGAGGAATGGAGAGAGACGTGATAAACCACTGATGTAGCAGTCGTTTTGTGTTCTGTTCTGTTTCCGTGTTCCAGACTCAAAGTCTCAAGAATTTACACCATTTTAATTGAATTGCTGTGAATCACTCACAGTTTGAGATTGATCGCACTCACACACACACACACACACACACATGCACGCACGCACGCACGCACGCACGCACGCACGCACGCGCTCGCTCGCGTTCAGAGCTGAGTGGAGCAGTGTTCTCGCATGTGTGCGAGTGCATGTGAAACAGTGTTTACCCCCTGTCCCTATCT
Organism: Oncorhynchus nerka; assembly: GCF_034236695.1. NCBI lineage: Eukaryota > Metazoa > Chordata > Actinopteri > Salmoniformes > Salmonidae > Oncorhynchus > Oncorhynchus nerka. The sequence goes on from NC_088397.1 coordinate 712,106, forward strand.
GTTTTGATATGGAGATAGAATAGTTAAGAGAGAATGAACTGACTGACCAAGGCTACGTCCCAAACAGGGCCCTATATAGTACACTACCCCTAGGAGAGGAGAGAACAGGGAAAGAGGGCACCAGTTCTCATATTTATTTATATTGGGGGGGGTTAGTTGAAATATTTAATTCAGTGGAGGGACTGTGAAATAGTGTAGTTGTAATATTTAAATATATGGGAGGGGTGAAATAGTGTAGTTGTAATATTTAAATATATGGGAGGGGACTGTGAGATAGTGTAGTCGTAATATTTAAATATATGGGAGGGGACTGTGAGATATTGTAGTCGTAATATTTACATATATGGGAGGGGACTGTGAGATAGTGTAGTTGTAATATTTAAATATATGGGAGGGGACTGTGAGATAGTGTAGTTGTAATATTTAAATATATGGGAGGGGACTGTGAGATAGTGTAGTTGTAATATTTAAATATATGGGAGGGACTGTGAAATAGTGTAGTTGTAATATTTAATTATATGGGAGGGGACTGTGAGATAGTGTAGAAAACTGGGCAGCAAGGGATGGGCATTTAAAATAGTCTCTCTCGCTCTCTCTCTCTCTCTCTCTCTCTCTCTCTCTCTCTCGTCAGTAACAATCACACTACTATAAAAGAGGACTTTGTAGAGAATAAAACCTGTAAGTAATCAAGGCTTCAGTGAATAAAAGTATAGCATGTAATCTGTCCTGCTTCCCATCAGCCCCCACCTGTGACTGATAAATAAATAAATAAAACTCCCATGTAAAGGACCTAAGTTCCTCTGCAGATACTAACAAAACAGACGTGTTTTCAGTTTCGGTCCCCCCCCCCTGACTGAAGATCCGCCCCCCGTCCCCCGTCTGAAGATCCACCCTGACAGAAGATCCGGTCATAACGGGGATGATATGATCACTCTATTGATCTACGGTGGCTCACACTGAACAAATGAAATAAATAAATACATCCTCAATTGAGACGTCAAAACAGTCAGAGAATGTTATTGGTGTGAAGCTGTGTGTGTGTGTGTGTGTGTGTGTGTGTGTGTGTGTGTGTGTGTGTGTGTGTGTGTGTGTGTGCGCGCCAGCGAGCTACAGCGCTGGAGGAGCTGGAGGTGTTTGTGCTCTGCCTGACGCTAGGCATGGTGCACGTTGGGGAGTTTGGGATTTTTACAGTTTTTCCTCCCGGCTCGCTGCCTCGACTCAGACTCCTTTGATCAGACGAGTCCTTTGATGCCACATCTCTCTCTCTCTCTCTCTCTGTCTCTCTCTCTCTCTCTCTCCAAAACGAACACGAAGAGAGAGAGAGAGCGCAGAAGTCATCCTAAGTTCACGCCTCAACTTCCTGCTGTACACACGCAACCGCTAGCAAACCGACTGGAGTTTAACCTGCAATAGCAACATAACGTCTGAATTAATCACCGAGACGAGGGACAGAAAGAGGTTGGAGAGTGATGAGGGTGGATTTCAACCAGAGCGGTGTGATTATATAAGGTCTGATATGAAGCACGTGTGTGTGTGTGTGTGTGTGTGTGTGAGTGTGTGTGTGTGTGTGTCTCTCTCTCTCTCTCTGTGCTTGAAGCAAACAGGTGCCTGATTTAAGACAGTTTACATTATTAAACAGTCACTGAGGAAGTCACAGCTTGTTGTTCAGTTTAGAGGCCTGGGAGGCAGACCAGGTCAACTCTCATCTGAAGTGGGACTGAACACAGTTTAGAGGCCTGGGAGGGTCAGACCAGTTTAGTCAGACCAGGTCAACTCTCATCTGAAGTGGGACTGAACACAGTTTAGAGGCCTGGGAGGCAGACCAGGTCAACTCTCATCTGAAGTGGGACTGAACACACAGTTTAGAGGCCTGGGAGGCAGACCAGGTCAACTCTCATCAGGAGTGGGACTGAACACAGTTTAGAGGCCTGGGAGGCAGACCAGGTCAACTCTCATCTGAAGTGGGACTGAACACACAGTTTAGAGGCCTGAACACACAGTTTAGAGGCCTGGGAGGCAGACCAGGTCAACTCTCATCAGGAGTGGGACTGAACACACAGTTTAGAGGCCTGAACACACAGTTTAGAGGCCTGGGAGGCAGACCGGGTCAACTCTCATCAAGAGTGGGACTGAACACACAGTTTAGAGGCCTGGGAGGCAGACCAGGTCAACTCTCATCAGGAGTGGGACTGAACACACAGTTTAGAGGCCTGGGAGGCGGACCAGGTCAACTCTCATCAGGAGTGGAACTGAACACACAGTTTAGAGGCCTGGGAGGCAGACCAGGTCAACTCTCATCAGGAGTGGAACTGAACACACAGTTTAGAGGCCTGGGAGGCTGACCGGGTCAACTCTCATCGGGAGTGGGACTGAACACACAGTTTAGAGGCCTGGGAGGCAGACCGGGTCAACTCTCATCAGGAGTGGGACTGAACACAGTTTAGAGGCCTGGGAGGCAGACCAGGTCAACTCTCATCAGGAGTGGGACTGAACACAGTTTAGAGGCCTGGGAGGCGGACCAGGTCAACTCTCATCAGGAGTGGAACTGAACACACAGTTTAGAGGCCTGGGAGGCTGACCGGGTCAACTCTCATCGGGAGTGGGACTGAACACACAGTTTAGAGGCCTGGGAGGCAGACCGGGTCAACTCTCATCAGGAGTGGGACTGAACACAGTTTAGAGGCCTGGGAGGCAGACCAGGTCAACTCTCATCAGGAGGGACTGAACACAGTTTAGAGGCCTGGGAGGCAGACCAGGTCAACTCTCATCAGGAGTGGGACTGAACACAGTTTAGAGGCCTGGGAGGCAGACCAGGTCAACTCTCATCAGGAGTGGGACAGACAGATAGGGAAAG
>NC_088397.1:719959-732585 GCF_034236695.1 Oncorhynchus nerka
TGTCTGATCTCTCGTATCCTGATGGTTACGGTAAACCAGGACAGGAGAGAGGGGATGTAATATCAGCTGTGTCTGATCTCGTATCCTGATGGTTACGGTAAACCAGGACAGGAGGAGGGATGTAATATCAGCTGTGTCTGATCTCTCGTATCCTGATGGTTACGGTAAACCAGGACAGGAGAGAGGGATGTAATATCAGCTGTGTCTGATCTCTCGTATCTGATGGTTACGGTAAACCAGGACAGGAGAGAGGGATGTAATATCAGCTGTGTCTGATCTCTCGTATCCTGATGGTTACGGTAAACCAGGACAGGAGAGAGGGGATGTAATATCAGCTGTGTCTGATCTCTCGTATCCTGATGGTTACGGTAAACCAGGACAGGAGAGAGGGATGTAATATCAGCTGTGTCTGATCTCTCGTATCCTGATGGTTACGGTAAACCAGGACAGGAGAGGGGATGTAATATCAGCTGTGTCTGATCTCTCGTATCCTGATGGTTACGGTAAACCAGGACAGGAGAGGGGGATGTAATATCAGCTGTGTCTGATCTCTCGTATCCTGATGGTTACGGTAAACCAGGACAGGAGAGAGGGGATGTAATATCAGCTGTGTCTGATCTCTCGTATCCTGATGGTTACGGTAAACCAGGACAGGAGAGGGGGATGTAATATCAGCTGTGTCTGATCTCTCGTATCCTGATGGTTACGGTAAACCAGGACAGGAGAGAGGGGATGTAATATCAGCTGTGTCTGATCTCTCGTATCCTGATGGTTACTGATAAACCAGGACAGGAGAGAGGATGTAATATCAGCTGTGTGATCTCTCGTATCCTGATGGTTACGGTAAACCAGGACAGGAGAGAGGGGATGTAATATCAGCTGTGTCTGATCTCTCGTATCCTGATGGTTACTGATGAAAACCAGGACAGGAGAGAGGGATGTAATATCAGCTGTGTCTGATCTCTCGTATCCTGATGGTTACGGTAAACCAGGACAGGAGAGGGGATGTAATATCAGCTGTGTCTGATCTCTCTCGTATCCTGATGGTTACGGTAAACCAGGACAGGAGAGAGGGATGTAATATCAGCTGTGTCTGATCTCGTATCCTGATGGTTACGGATAAACCAGAACAGGAGAGAGGGGATGTAATATCAGCTGTGTCTGATCTCTCAGTATCCTGATGGTTACGGTAAACCAGAACAGGAGAGAGGGGATGTAATATCAGCTGTGTCTGATCTCTCGTATCCTGATGGTTACGGTAAACCAGGACAGGAGAGAGGGGATGTAATATCAGCTGTGTCTGATCTCTCGTATCCTGATGGTTACGGTAAACCAGAACAGGAGAGAGGGGATGTAATATCAGCTGTGTCTGATCTCTCGTATCCTGATGGTTACGGTAAACCAGGACAGGAGAGAGGGGATGTAATATCAGCTGTGTCTGATCAAAATTATATTATAAAAACAGGACATACAGACCAGCTCCGAGCTCTCTTAATGTGATAACTCTGTTGTCACAGAGAATTATCCTGCGCCCAGCTCTCTTAATGTGATAACTCTGTTGTCACAGAGAATTATCCAGCGCCCAGCTCTCTTAATGTGATAACTCTGTTGTCACAGAGAATTATCCTGCGCCCAGCTCTCTTAATGTGATCTCTGTTGGTTACAGAGAAATCCAGCGCCAGCTCTCTTAATGTGATAACTCTGTTGTCACAGATGAATATCAGCTGTGCCCAGCTCTCTTAATGTGATAACTCTGTTGTCACAGAGAATTATCCAGGACCAGCTCTCTTAATGTGATAACTCTGTTGTCTCAGAGAATATCCTGCGCCCAGCTCTCTTAATGTAAACTCTGTTGTCACAGAGAGAGGGGCCCAGCTCTCTTAATGTGATCAGCTGTTGTCACAGAGAAGTATCAGCGCCCAGCTCTCTTAATGTGATAACTCTGTTGTCAACCAGAACATCCTGCGCCCAGCTCTCTTAATGTGATAACTCTGTTGTCACAGAGAATATCTGCTCGAGCTCTCTTAATGTGTTAACTCTGTTGTCACCAGAAATTATCCAGCGCCCAGCTCTCTTAATGTGATAACTCTGTTGTCACAGAAATTATCCATCTCTTAATGTGAAACTCTGTTGTCACATAAAGATCCTGCGCCCAGCTCTCTTAATGTGATAACTCTGTTGTCACAGAGAATTATCCAGCGCCCAGCTCTCTTAATGTGATAACTCTGTTGTCACAGAGAAGTATCCTGCTCCGAGCTCTCTTAATGTGATAACTCTGTTGTCACAGAGAATTATCCAGCGCCCAGCTCTCTTAATGTGATAACTCTGTTGTCACAGAGAAGTATCCTGCTCCGAGCTCTCTTAATGTGATAACTCTGTTGTCACAGAGAAGTATCCTGCTCCGAGCTCTCTTAATGTGATAACTCTGTTGTCACAGAGAATTATCCAGCGCCCAGCTCTCTTAATGTGATAACTCTGTTGTCACAGAGAATTATCCAGCGCCCAGCTCTCTTAATGTGATAACTCTGTTGTCACAGAGAATTATCCTGCGCCCAGCTCTCTTAATGTGATAACTCTGTTGTCACAGAGAATTATCCAGCGCCCAGCTCTCTTAATGTGATAACTCTGTTGTCACAGAGAAGTATCCTGCTCCGAGCTCTCTTAATGTGATAACTCTGTTGTCACAGAGAATTATCCTGCGCCCAGCTCTCTTAATGTGATAACTCTGTTGTCACAGAGAAGTATCCTGCTCCGAGCTCTCTTAATGTGATAACTCTGTTGTCACAGAGAAGTATCCTGCTCCGAGCTCTCTTAATGTGATAACTCTGTTGTCACAGAGAATTATCCAGCGCCCAGCTCTCTTAATGTGATAACTCTGTTGTCACAGAGAATTATCCTGCGCCCAGCTCTCTTAATGTGATAACTCTGTTGTCACAGAGAAGTATCCAGCGCCCAGCTCTCTTAATGTGATAACTCTGTTGTCACAGAGAAGTATCCAGCTCCCAGCTCTCTTAATGTGATAACGGTAACAGACTAGTGTTCGGTAACAGATTGGTGTTCAGTAACAGACAAACCAGCTAGCTGCTCGAGAGATGACCCAATCTAATACAACTACGTTGATATTACAAACGGACACAGATCAATAGTTCAACGTGCCTTTCTCGATCCTGACACTTTAACTTCTTCTTCTGAGAGAGAGAGAGAACAGACTGAAGGAGAATTCAAGAAGTGTATTGTGTCCCACTGATAAGGAAGGTGACGAGTCACGACACTCCTCTAGCTGACAGAGACTCCTCTAGCTGACAGAGACTCCTCTAGCAGACAGAGACTCCTCTAGCAGACAGAGACTCCTCTAGCAGACAGAGACTCCTCTAACAGAGACTCCTGAACAGAGACTCCTCTAGCTGACAGAGACATCTCATACATACTGCTGTCCTTATTAACATCTGAACAGAGACTCCTCTAGCTGACAGAGACATCTCATACATACTGCTGTCCTTATTAACATCTGAACAGAGACTCCTCTAGCTGACAGAGACATCTCATACATACTGCTGTCCTCAACATCTGAACAGAGACTCCTCTAGCTGACAGAGACATCTCATACATACTGCTGTCCTTATTAACATCTGAACAGAGACTCCTCTAGCTGACAGAGACATCTCATACATACTGCTGTCCTTATTAACATCTGAACAGAGACTCCTCTAGCTGACAGAGACATCTCATACATACTGCTGTCCTCAACATCTGAACAGAGACTCCTCTAGCTGACAGAGACATCTCATACATACTGCTGTCCTCAACATCTGAACAGAGACTCCTCTAGCTGACAGAGACATCTCATACATACTGCTGTCCTCAACATCTGAACAGAGACTCCTCTAGCTGACAGAGACATCTCATACATACTGCTGTCCTATTACATCTGAACAGAGACTCCTCTAGCTGACAGAGACATCTCATACATACTGCTGTCCTTATTAACATCTGAACAGAGACTCCTCTAGCTGACAGAGACATCTCATACATACTGCTGTCCTCAACATCTGAACAGAGACTCCTCTAGCTGACAGAGACATCTCATACATACTGCTGTCCTTATTAACATCTGAACAGAGACTCCTCTAGCTGACAGAGACATCTCATACATACTGCTGTCCTCAACATCTGAACAGAGGGGAGGGAGGAAAGGAGGGGAGACGGGAAGAGGGTGATGGGAGGAGAGGGAAGTAATATCTCAAGCTCTGTAGATGACTTGCCAGGCCCCAGAGACCTCTGTCTATCTGATGCAATGCCTCCCACCTTCCCTCTCTCCCTCCCTCCCTCCATCCGTCCGTCCCTCCCTCCCTCCCTCCCTCCCTCCATCCCTCCCTCCATCCGGCCCTCCCTCCCTCCCTCCCTCCCTCCCTCCCTCCATCTTCTCCTTCAGTTAGAATGCTTTAGCATCTACTTATACATTCACTTTCCTGCTGCGGAGGCTGTGTGTGTGTGTGTGTGTGTGTGTGTGTGTGTGTGTGTGTGTGTGTGTCAGGGCTTTAGCCTCAGATCCTACTGGGGTACACTGTGCTCCTCTCTACAGTAACTCTGACAGGCGTTTGAGAAGGAGACGCTACCCAAACCCAAACCTGATAGCTCTGCACCACCTGCCATGAGGCTAGCTCTACACCACCTGCCATAGCTCTACACCACCTGCCATGAGGCTAGCTCTGCACCACCTGCCATAGCGCTGCACCACCTGCCATGAGGCTAGCTCTGCACCCCCTGCCATGAGGCTAGCTCTGCACCCCCTGCCATGAGGCTAGCTCTGCACCACCTGCCATGAGGCTAGCTCTGCACCCCGTGCCATGAGGCTAGCTCTACACCACCTGCCATGAGGCTAGCTCTGCACCACCTGCCATGAGGCTAGCTCTGCACCCCGTGCCATGAGGCTAGCTCTACACCACCTGCCATGAGGCTAGCTCTGCACCACCTGCCATGAGGCTAGCTCTACACCACCTGCCATGAGGCTAGCTCTGCACCCCCTGCCATGAGGCTAGCTCTGCACCCCCTGCCATGAGGCTAGCTCTGCACCACCTGCCATGAGGCTAGCTCTGCACCACCTGCCATGAGGCTAGCCCTGCACCACCTGCCAAGAGGCTAGCTCTGCACCCCCTGCCATGAGGCTAGCTCTACACCACCTGCCATAGCTCTGCACCCCCTGCCATAGCTCTGCACCCCCTGCCATAGCCCTGCACCACCTGCCATGAGGCTAGCTCTGCACCCCCTGCCATAGCCCTGCACCACCTGCCATGAGGCTAGCTCTACACCACCTGCCATGAGGCTAGCTCTGCACCACCTGCCATAGCTCTACACCACCTGCCATAGCTCTGCACCACCTGCCATGAGGCTAGCTCTACACCCCTGCCAGAGCTCTACACCACCTGTCATGAGGCTAGCTCTGCACCCCCTGCCATGAGCTCTGCACCACCTGCCATGAGGCTAGCTCTGCACCACCTGCCATAGCTGCACCACCTGCCATGAGGCTAGCTCTGCACCCCTGCCATGAGGCTAGCTCTGCACCCCTGCCATGAGGCTAGCTCTGCACCCCCTGCCATGAGGCTAGCTCTGCTCCACTGCCATGAGGCTAGCTCTGCACCCCTGCCATGAGGCTAGCTCTGCACCACCTGCCATGAGGCTAGTTCTGCACCACCTGCCATGAGGCTAGCCCTGCACCACCTGCCAAGAGGCTAGCTCTGCACCCCTGCCATGAGCTAGCTCTACCCACCTGCCATGAGGCTCTGCACCCCCTGCCATAGCTCTGCACCCCCTGCCATAGCCCTGCACCACCTGCCATGAGGCTAGCTCTGCACCCCTGCCATGAGGCTAGCTCTACACCACCTGCCATGAGGCTCTGCACCCCTGCCACTCTGTACCACCTGCCATGAGGCTAGCTCTCCATCTGCCACTAGCTCTGCACCACCTGCCAGGGCTAGCTCTGCACCACCTGCCAATGAGGCTAGCTCTACACCACCTGCCATGAGGCTAGCTCTACACCACCTGCCATGAGGCTAGCTCTGCACCCCCTGCCATAGCTCTACACCACCTGCCATGAGGCTAGCTCTGCACCACCTGCCATAGCGCTGCACCACCTGCCATGAGGCTAGCTCTGCACCACCTGCCATGAGGCTAGCTCTGCACCACCTGCCATAGCTCTACACCACCTGCCATGAGGCTAGCTCTACACCACCTGCCATGAGGCTAGCTCTGTACCACCTGCCATGAGGCTAGCTCTACACCACCTGCCATGAGGCTAGCTCTGCACCACCTGCCATGAGGCTAGCTCTGCACCACCTGCCATGAGGCTAGCTCTGCACCACTCTGCACGCGCTTAAAACAGGCACGTTTTTTTTATCCCCTAATGACATAGGTTGAAGAGGTTAACCTAGCTAGCTAGCTGCATGTCTAAACAAAAGACTTCACTATGCAAGTAACCATTCCACTGTACCGTTTTCACCTTCTGTATCCTGTGATAAATAAGATTAGATTTTATTATTTTATTTTATTTGATCAAGTGTGTGTTTATCAGAAACGGTCATGTGAAGAACAACATGACCTGCACTAAAGTCAGATTAGGATACAGGCAAGTGTATTTAGGATACAGGCCGACTAGAAGAAGTGTATTTAGGATACAGGCCGACTAGAAGAAGTGTATTTAGGATACAGGCCGACTAGAAGAAGTGTATTTAGGATACAGGCCGACTAGAAGAAGTGTATTTAGGATACAGGCCGACTAGAAGAAGTGTATTTAGGATACAGGCAGACTAGAAGAAGTGTATTTAGGATACAGGCCGACTAGAAGAAGTGTATTTAGGATACAGGTCGACTAGAAGAAGTGTATTTAGGATACAGGCCGACTAGAAGAAGTGTATTTAGGATACAGGCAGACTAGAAGAAGTGTATTTAGGATACAGGCCGACTAGAAGAAGTGTATTTAGGATACAGGCCGACTAGAAGAAGTGTATTTAGGATACAGGCAGGCGACTAGAAGAAGTGTATTTAGGATACAGGCCGACTAGAAGAAGTGGATTTGTATTTAGGATAGAAGAAGTGTATTTAGGATACAGGCCGACTAGAATAAGTGTATTTAGGATACAGGCCGACTAGAAGAAGTGTATTTAGGATACAGGCCGACTAGAAGAAGTGTATTTAGGATACAGAAATCTAGAAGAAGTCAGTTTTTTACAGGCCGACTACACTGCCAATCCTTAAAGAGATGGGTGGGGCTAAGGCTTAAGAGATGGGTGGGGCTAAGGCTAAAGAGATGGGTGGGGCGAAGGCTTAAGAGAGATGGGTGGGGCTAAGGCTAAAGAGATGGGTGGGGCTAAGGCTTAAGAGATGGGAGGGCTAAGGCTTAAGAGATGGGTGGGGCTAAGGCTTAAGAGATGGGTGGGGCGAAGGCTTAAGAGATGGTGGGGCTAAGGCTTAAGAGGGTGTGAACGATGCAGAATAGGGGGCGGAGACAAGAAGAGCTCTCCACTTGGTGTACCAACACATTCACAGGCCATTTTCAAAAAGTGAGGTTACAAGTTTATCAACTTTCAAAGCAGAATGACTTTCTCATCGTTCCTCAACTGCAGTGTACGATGTACCATTTTCTAGCTTTAAGTCTCTACTTTTATCTAATGTAGATGAGACCAAATCCATGTGGTGCAGTCACATTTTCCAATATACAGACACAGCCGATGTGTTTAAATGAAATCAACTTGATGCATCGAGCTTGTCTGATGCTTTAAGCCCACTGTTTGATGAAATAAGACACAATGACTAAGAGGGAGCCAGAGATCAAGATAACCCAAGAAGAGAAACTTAACCTGACCCTCCCTCTCCTGACCCTCCCATCTCCCTCCTGACCCTCCTCCCTCCCATCCTGACCTCCCTCTCCACCCTCCCATCCGCCTCCCTCTCCTGACCCTCCCTTCCCATCTCCCCTCTCCTGACCCTCCCTCTCCTGACCCTCCCATCCGCCTCTCTCCTGACCCTCCCATCCACCCTCCTCTCCTGACCCTCCCATCCGCCTCCCTTTCCTGACCCTCCCATCCGCCTCCATCTCCTGACCCTCCCATCTGACCCTCCCATCCGCCTGACCCTCCCATCCACCTCTCCCCTCCCTCTCCTGACCCTCCCATCCGCCTCTCTCTCCTGACCCTCCCTCTCCTGACCCTCCCATCCGCCTCTCCTCCTGACCCTCCCATCCGCCTCCCTCTCCTGACCCTCCCATCCGCCTCCCTCTCCTGACCCTCCCATCCGCCTCCCTCTCCTCCCCTGACCCTCCTCTCCTGACCCTCCCATCCGCCTCCTCTCCTGACCCTCCCTCCGCCTCCCTCTCCTGACCCTCCCATCCGCCTCCCTCTCCTGACCCTCCCATCCGCCTCCCTCTCCTGACCCTCCCATCTGCCTCCTCTGCTGACCCTCCCATCCGCCTCCTCCTGACCCTCCCATCCGCCTCCTGACCTACCCTCCCATCCGCCTCCCTCTGACCCTGACCCGCCTCCCCTCTCCTGACCCCCATCCTCTCCTGACCCTCCCATCCGCCTCCCTGACCCTCCTGACCCCTCCCATCCGCCTCCCTGACTCCTGACCCTCCCTCCGCCTCCCTATCCTGACCCCATCCGCTCCCTCTCCTGACCCTCCCTGATCCGCCTCCCTCTCCGCCCTGGACCCTCCGCCTCCTCCTGACCCTCCCTCCGCCTCCTGGACCCTCCCATCCGCCTCCCTCTCCTGACCCTCCCCGCCTCCTCTCCTGACCCTCCCATCCGCCTCCTGCTGACCTGCCTCCTCTGCTGACCCTCCCATCCGCCTTCCCCTGACCCTCCCATCCGCCTCCCTCCTCCCATCCGACCCTCCTCTCCCTGACCCTCCCATCCGCCCCTCGCCTCCTGACCCTCTCTCCTCCGACCCTCCCTCCCACCCTCCCATCCGCCCCTCCCATCCGCCTCCCTCTCCTGACCCTCCCTCCTCCTCCCATCCGCCTCCCTCCTGACCCTCCCATCCGCCTCCCTCTCCTGACCCTCCCATCCGCCTCCTCCCTCTCCTGACCCTCCCCCATCCGCCCCCTCCTGACCCTCCCATCCGCCTCTCCTCTCCTGACCCTCCCATCCTCCCTGACCCTCCTGGACCTCCCATCCACTCCCTCCCTGACCCTCCTCTCTGACCCTCCCATCCACCTCCCATCCGCCTCCTGACCCTCCGCCTCCTGTTGACCCTCCCATCCACCTCCCGCCTCTCCTGACCCTCCCATCCGCCTCCCTCCTGACCCCTCTCCTGACCCTCCCATCCGACCTCCCACCTCCCCTCTCCCTCCCACCCTCCCTCTCCTGACCCTCCCATCCGCCTCCCTTCTCCTGACCCTCCCATCCGCCTGACCCTCCTGACCCTCCCATCCGCCTCCTCTCCTGACCCTCCCATCCGCTCTGACCCTCCCTCTGACCCTCCCATCCGCCTCCCTCCCTGACCCTCCTCTCCTGACCCTCCCATCTCCTGACCCCCTCCCATCCGACCGTCCCATCCGCTCTCCTGGGACCCTCCCATCTGCCTCCTCTCCTGACCCTCCCATCCGTCTCCCTCTCCTGACCCCTCCCATCCGCCTCTCCCCTGACCCTCCTCCCATCCCTCCTCTCCTGACCCTCCCATCCGCCTCCCTCCCATCCGCTGACCTCCCATCCTGACCCCCATCCGCCTCTCCTGACCCTCCCATCCCGCCTCCCCTCTCCTGACCCTCCCATCCGCCTCCCTCTCCTGACCCTCCCTCTCCTGACCCTCCCATCCGCCTCCCCTCCTCCTGACCCTCCCATCCGCTCCTGACCCTCCCTCCTGCTGACCCTCCCATCTCCTCTGACCCTCCCATCCGACCTCCCTCTCCTTCTGCTGACCTCCCATCCGCCCTCCCTCTCCTGACCCTCCCTCCTGACCCTCCCATCCGTCCCTCTCTCCTGACCCCCCTCTCCTGACCCTCCCATCCGCCTCCTCCTGACCCTCCCATCCGCCTCCCTCCTGACCCTCCCTCTCCTCTCCTGACCCTCCCTCTCCTGACCCTCCCATCCGCCTCCCTCTGGACCCTCCCATCCGCCTCCTCTCCTGACCCTCCTCTCCGCTGACCCTCCCATCCGCCTCCGCCTCCCATCTCCTGACCCTCCTCTCCTGACCCTCCCTCTCCTGACCCCATCCCATCCGCCCTCCCATCTCCTGACCCTCCCATCCGCTCCCTCCTGACCCTCCCATCCGCCTCCCTCTCCCGACCCTCCCTCCCGGGACCTCCATCCGCCTCCCTCCCTCCTGACCCTCCCTCTCCCGACCTCCCATCCGCCTCCCTCTCCTGACCCTCCCATCCGCCTCCTGACCCTCCCATCCGCCTCCCTCCTGACCTCCCATCCGCCTCCCTCCCTGACCTCCTCCCACTCCCTTCCTGACCCTCCCATCCGCTCCCCTGACCCTCCCATCCGCCCTCCCTCTCCCGACTCCTGATCCCTCCCTCCCCTGACCCCTCCATCCGCCTCCTCTCCTGACCCTCCCATCCACCCTCCTCCGCCTCCTGACCCTCCCATCCGCCTCCCTTCCTGACCCTCCCATCCGCCTCCTCTCCTGGACCCTCCCATCTCCTGACCCTCCCATCCGCCTCCCTCCCATCCTGACCCTCCCTCTCCTGACCCTCCCATCCTGACCCTCCCATCCTGGACCCTCCCCACCTCCTCCCTGACCCTCCCATCCGCCCTCCCTTCTCCTGACCCTCCCATCCGCTCTCTCCCTGACCCTCCCCATCCGCCTCCCTCCTCCTGACCCTCCCATCCGCCTCCTGACCCTCCTCCCATCCGCCTCTCTCCTGGTAATCTCTCCTCTCCCGACCCTCCCATCCGCCTCCTCTCCTGACCCTCCCCGACCCTCCCATCCGCCTCCTCCTGACCTCCCATCCGCCTCCCACCGTCCCATCCGCCTCCCTCCCTGACCCTCCCATCCGCCCCCTCTCTGACCCTCCCATCCGCCTCCCTGACCCTCCTCTCTCCGACCCTCCCATCCGCCTCCCTCCTCCCTGACCCTCCCCGCCCTCCGCCTTTCCCTCTCCTGACCCTCCCATCCTGATCCCCGCCTCCCATCCCATCGCCTCCCTCTCCCGACCCTCCCCGCCTCTCCTGACCCCTCCCATCCGCCTCTCTCCTGACCCCTCCCATCCGCCTCCTGACCCTCCCTCTCCTGACCCTCCCATCCGCCTCCCTCCTGACCCTCCCATCTCCTGACCCTCCATCCGCCTCTCCTTCTCCTGACCCTCCCTCCGCCTCCTCCTGACCCTCCTCTCTGGACCCTCCCATCCGCCTCCCTCTCCTGACCCTCCCATCCGCCTCCCCTCTCCCCTCTCCTGACCCTCCTCCCCTGACCCTCCCATCCGACCTCCCCATCTCCTGACCCTCCCTCTCCTGACCCTCCCACTCCCATCCGCCTCCTCCTGACCCTCCCATCTCCTGACCCTCCCATCCGCCTCCCTCTCCTGACCCTCCCTCTCCTGACCCCTCCCATCCACCTCCTCTCCTGACCCTCCCATCCGCTCCTCTCCTGACCCTCCCATCCGCCTCCCTCTCCTGATACCCCATCCCCTCCCTCCTGACCCTCCCATCCGCCTCTCCCTCCCATCCTGACCCTCCCATCTCCTGACCCTCCCATCCGCCTCCCTCTCCTGACCCTCCCATCCGACCTCCCATTCTCCTCCTGACCCTCCTCTCCTGACCCTCCCATCCGCCTCCCTCTCCTGACCCTCCCATCCGCCTCCTGACCCTCCCATCCGCCTCCCTCCCTGACCTCCCTCTCCTGGACCCTCCCATCCGCCTCCCTCTCCTGACCCTCCTCCTGACCCTCCTGGGACCCTCCCATCCGTCCGCCCTCTCCTGACCCTCCTCTCCCTGACCCTCCCATCCGCCCTCCCATCCGCCTCTCCTGACCTCCCATCCCATCCGCCTCCCTCTCCTGACCCTCCCATCCGCCTCCCTCCTGACCCCTCCCATCCGCCTCCCTCTCCTGACCCCTCCCTCTCCCTGACCCTCCGCTCCTCTGACCTCCTGACCCTCCCATCCGCCTCCCCTCTCCTGGGACCCTCCATCCGCTCCTCCCATCCGCCTCCTGCCCTCCCATCCGCCTCCTGACCCTCCCCATCTCCTGCTGACCCTCCCATCCGCCTCCCTCTCCTGACTCCCATCCGAACCTCCCATCCTGCCTCCCATCCGACCCTCCCTCTCCTGACCCTCCCATCCGCCTCCCTCCTCCTGACCCTCCTCCGCCTCCCTATCCTGACCCTCCCATCCGCCTCCTCTCCTGACCCTCCCATCCGCCCTCCTCTCCTGAGACCCTCCCATCCTGACCGTCCCATCCGCCTTTCCTGACCCTCCCATCCGCCTCCTTCTCCTTGACCCTCCCATCCGCCCTCCCTCTGACCTCCCATCCGACCCTCCCTCCTGGACCCTCCTCTCCTGACCCCCTCCCTCTCCTGACCCTCCCATCCGCCTCCCTCTCCTGACCCTCCCTCTCCTGACCCTCCCTCTCCTGACCCTCCCTCTCCTGACCCTCCCTCTCCTGACCCTCCCATCCCCTCCCTCTCCTGACCC
>NC_088397.1:733085-745585 GCF_034236695.1 Oncorhynchus nerka
CTGGTCCAACAGGGTTAAACAGTAGGATCATGGGTGGTGTCTGGTCCAACAGGTTAATCAGTGGGGATCATGGGTGGTGTCTGTTCAACAGGGTTAATCAGTGGGGATCATGGTGGTGTCTGGTTCAACAGGGTTAAACAGTAGGGATCATGGGTGGTGTCTGGTTCAACAGGGTTAATCAGTAGGGATCATGGTGGTGTCTGTCCAACAGGGTTCATCAGTAGGGATCATGGGTGGTGTCTGTCCAACAGGGTTAAACAGGGGGATCATGGGTGGTGTCTGGTTCAACAGGGTTAACAGTGGGGATCATGGTGGTGTCTGGTCCAACAGGGTTAATCAGTGGGGATCATGGTGGTGTCTGGTTCAACAGGGTTAAACAGTAGGGATCATGGGTGGTGTCTGGTTCAACAGGGTTAAACAGTAGGGATCATGGGTGGTGTCTGGTCCAACAGGGTTAAACAGTAGGGATCATGGGTGGTGTCCTGGTTCAACAGGGTTAAACAGGGGATCATGGGTGGTGTCTGTCCAACAGGGTTAAACAGGTTTAATCAGGGGGATCATGGGTGGTGTCTGTCCAACAGGGTTAAACAGTAGGGATCATGGGTGGTGTCTGGTTCAACAGGGTTAAACAGGTTTAATCAGTGGGGATCATGGTGGTGTCTGGTCCAACAGGGTTAAACAGTAGGGATCATGGGTGGTGTCTGGTTCAACAGGGTTAATCAGTGGGGATCATGGGTGGTGTCTGTCCAACAGGGTTAAACAGGGGGATCATGGTGGTGTCTGGTTCAACAGGGTTAAACAGGGTTAATCAGTGGGGATCATGGGTGGTGTCTGGGTTCAACAGGGTTAATCAGTTGGGGTCGGGGTGGTGTCTGGTTCAACAGGGTTAAACAGGGGGATCATGGGTGGTGTCTGTCCAACAGGGTTAAACAGGGGGATCATGGGTGGTGTCTGTTCAACAGGTTAATCAGGGGGATCATGGGTGGTGTCAGTTCGGGCAACAGGGTTAAACAAGGGGATCATGTGTGGTGTCTGTCCAACAGGGTTAAACAGTAGATCATGGGTGGTGTCTGGTCCAATAGGGTTAAACAGGTTTAATCAGTGGGGGATCATGGGTGGTGTCTGGTCCAATAGGGTTAAACAGGTTTAATCAGTGGGGATCATGGTGGTGTCTGGTTCAACAGGGTTAAACGGTGGGGATCATGGGTGGTGCTCTAACACATAGCCTGGATTAGGTGTTGAAGTGGACCTGACTGGGTGCTTATGTAAGAGAGGAAGACAGAGAGAGACAGACAGAAAGACAGAGAGACAGAGAGAGAGAGAATGTCTGTCTGTCTGTCTAATGTCTGTCTGTCTGTCTGTCTGTCTGTCTGTCTGTCTGTCTGTCTGTCTGTGTGAGCTGCCACTGTGTTTAGTAATGAGGATCTTCTGAGGTTTAGCAGACAATGAGAGAGGAGAGAGAGGAGAGAAGAGAAGAGGGGAGGAGAGGAGGAGGAGAGAAGAGGAGAGGAGGAGGAGGGGAGGGAGGGAAGAGAGGAAGAGGAAGAGGGGAGGAGAGGAGAGGAGGAGAGGTGGAGGAGGAGAGGAGGAGGAGGAGAGGAGGAGAGGAGGAGGAGGAGAGGAGGAGGAAGAGAAGGGGGAGGAGGGGCTGACAGGAGGAAGAGGGGAGGAGGAGAGGAGAAGAGGAAAGATGGGAGGATGAGGAGAGAGGAGAAGAGAAGGAGATGATGATGATGATGGGATGATGAAGAGAAGGGGATGAGGGCTGACAGGGGAGGAAGAGGGGATGATGGATGGAGGAAAGATGGAAGATGGGAGAGATGATGATGATGATGAGGAGGGAGAAGAGAAGGAGAGGGGAGGGAGGAAGAGGGGAGGAGAGGAAGAGAGGAAGAGGGGAGGAGAAGAGGAGAGGAGGAGTAGGAGGAGATGGAGGTGTCTGATGACCAATGGGGAGAAGAAGAGGAGAGGAGGAGGGAGGAGATGATGAGGAAAAGAAGGGGGAGGAGGGCTGACAGGAGGAAGATGGGAGGGAGGAGAGGAGAAGAAAGATAGGATGAGGATTAGGAGGAGATGAGAAGACTGGATGATGATGATGATGATGAGGAAGATAGGAGAGGAAGAGAGAAGAGGGGAGGAGAAGAGAGACAGAGAGAGAGAGAATGTCTGGTGGATGAGGAGGATGATGAGATCTGAAGAGGAGAGGAGAGGAAAAGGAGAGGTGGAGGGGAGGTCTGTCTGATGATGGAGGAGAGGAGAAGAGGAGAGGAGGAGGAGGAGGAGGAGATGATGAGGAGGAGATGAGGAGGAGGAGAGGAGAGGATGAGGAGATGATGATGAGAGAATGAGAGGAGGAGAGGAGATGATGATGATGAGATGAGAGGAGAAGGAGGAGATGATGAGGAGGGAGATGGAGAGGAGAAGGGGGGAGAGGGGATGAGGAGATGATGATGGAGAGGGAGAAGAGGAGAGGGAGGAAGGAGAGGAGGAGAGGAGGATGAGGAGAGGAGAAGAGGAGAGGAGGATGAGAAGAGAGAAGAGGAGGAGGAGGAGAGGAGAGGGAGAGGAGAGGAGGAGAGAGATGAAGAAGAGGAGAGAGGAGGGGAGGGAGGGAGAGGAGGAGAGGAGGGGAGGAAGAGAGGGAGGGAGAGGGGGAGAGGAGGAGAGGGAGGATGAGGAGGAGAGGAGGAGGAGGAGAGGAGGAGGAAGAGAAGGGAGGAGGAGGCTGGAGAGGAGAGGAAGAGGGGAGGAGGAGAGGAGGAAGAGGAAGAGGATGATGATGAGAGGAGGAGAGGGGAGGAGGGGAGAGGAGGAGAGGAGGAGAGGAGGAAGAGGAGAGAGGAGAGGAGAGGAGGAGAGGAGATGAGGAGGAGAGGGGAGGAGAGGAGGAGGAGAGGAGGAGAGGAGGAGGAGAGGAGGGAGAGGAGAGGAGGAGGAGGAGGAGGGAGGAGAGGAGGAGGAGGAGGAGAGGAGGAGGAGAGGAGAAGAGGAGAGGAGGAGAGGAGGAGAGGAGGAGGAGGGAGGAGAGGAGGAGAGAGGAGGGAAGAGAAGGGGAGAGGCTGGACAGCTCCATTTTGATGAGTCAATCCCAACCTCTGAATAAAGTGATGGGAACAGCAGAGCAAGCTGTTTCCAGCCTCCGCAGGGAGAGAATATTTACATAAAAGATGTTACTTCCTTTCCTTAGGTTGCACTCTCCTTGGTTAGCTTCCTCTCCCTGCACGCCCTGGGAGCTAGTGACTGAACGTGTGTCCGTGTGTGTGTGTGTGTGTGTGTGTGTATGTGTATGTGTGTGTGTGTGTGTATGTGTGTGTGTGTGTGTTCCACAATGCTGCGTGTAAAACCTATAATGAGGGCTCACCAGGCAGCATAATATAACAAACACAGCACTCTCTGGGAGGAACAGAAACATTTTCACTACCATTACGAACCGTTGTGCAGTTTCTGGTTATTATAAAGTGGAACTTATTGATGTCTGTCTGAAACCCCAGACAGGCATGTTCTGTAGTACAGGAAGAGAAAACCACATCCCTCTCCCTCTCCTCTCCCTCTCCTCTCCTCTCCTCCTCCTAAAGAGACCTCTCCCTCTCCTCCCTCCCCCAAAATCCTGGCTTCAGGAGACGCCCAGGATTAGATCTCATTTAATTAACTACAACTTTGGTTCAGGAGACGCCAGATTAGATTCATTTAATAACTACAACTTGGTTCAGAGACGCTGAGATTAGACCTCATTTAATAACTACAACAAAACTGTCAAGACAGGAGACACGATAGTGAAAGACAACCTCCCTGTGTCCCAAAGGCATCCTAGTCCCTATACAACACACTGTTGTTAACCAGAGGGAGGAGAGAGGGGAGGGAGGAGAGGAGGAGAGGGAGGAGTGGGGGAGGGAATGAAGGAGGGAGGAGAGGAGAGGAGATTAGAGGAGGGAGAGGGAGTCAGAGAGGGAGGGGTCTGGTCAGAGGAGAAACCAGGAGGTCAGTAGGAGAGGAGAGGAGATCTGGTCAGGGAGTGATGAGGAGGAGTCTGGAGTAGTAACAGAGAGGGATGATAGGGAGTGATGTTAACCAGGGTCTGGGTAACAGAGATGATAACCAGGGTCTGGGGAGTAGAACAGTGATGATAAGGAGGAGGGGTCTGGTCGTAGTAACAGAGATGTTAAGAGGGGAGGTCAGTAGTAACAGAGATGATAACCAGGGGTCTGGTCAGTAGTAACAGGAGATGATAGGAGGAGGGGAGGAGGTCAGTAGACAGAGATGATAACCAGGGGTCTGGTCAGGAGTAACAGAGATGATAACCAGGGGTCTGGTCAGAGGAACTGGTCAGTAGTAACAGGATAGAGGAGGAGGTCAGTAGTAACAGTGATGAACCAGGGGTCTGGTCAGTAGTAACAGAGATGAGAACCAGGAGGTCAGTGACTAACCAGGGGTCTGGTCAGTAGTAACAGAGATGTTTAACCAGGGTCAGTAGTAACAGAGATGATAACCTCTGGTCAATAACAGTGATGTAGTAACAGAGAGGGGTCTGGTCAGTAGTAACAGAGATGTTAACCAGGGGTCTGGTCAGAGTAACAGATGTTAACCAGGGGGGTCTGGTCAGTACCAGGGGTCTGGTCAGTAGTAACAGTGATGATAACCAGGGGTCTGGTCAGTAGTAACAGAGATGATAACCAGGGTCTGGTCAGTAGTCACCAGTCTGGTCAGTAGTAACAGAGATGATAACCAGGGGTCTGGTCTGATAACAGTGATGTTAACCAGGTCTGGTCAGAAGGTGATGTCCAGGGGTCTGGTCAGTACTCAACAGTCTGGTCAGTAGTAACAGTGATGTTAACCAGGGTGTGGGGTCTGGTCAGTACTCACCAGTCTGGTCAGTAGTAACAGAGATGTTAACTGGTCAGTACTCACCAGTCTGGGTGTAGTAACAGAGATGATAACCAGGGGTCTGGTCAGTACTCACCAGTCTGGTCAGTATGTGTCAGTAGTACTCACCAGTCAGACAGCAGTGATGTTTGCCGGGGGGTCTGGTCAGTACTCACCAGTCTGGTCAGTAGTAACAGTGATGTTAACCAGGGGGTCTGGTCCAGTAACAGTGATGTTTGCCAGGGGTCTGGTCAGTACTCACCCGTCTGGTCACATGTTAACCAGATGTTAAACCGGGGTCAGGGGTCTGGTCAGTAGTAACAGAGATGTTAACCATTGATGTCTGGTCAGTAACAGTGATGATAACCAGGGGTCTGGTCAGAAGTAACAGTGATGTTAACCAAACCACATCCCTACTCCTCAGTAGTAGCCTGATGTTTGCCGGGTCAGTAGTAAAGAGACCTCTGTCCTAAAGGTCCCAGTTGGCTGTGTGGCAAAGGTCTGGTCCCAGTGAGGCCACTGCCTGGTAGCTAAAGCCAGTTCTCTGTCCTGATCCCACTGGCTCATAAGTCCCTGTTCTCTGTCAGGAGCCTTAGTTAAAGCTTCTTGATCCATTTAATAACCAGGGGTCTGGTCAGTACGCCAGTCTGTCAGTAATAACTACACAGTAATGTTAACCATGGCCTTAAATTACAATCCATCCTGTTCTCTGTCCTTGACCCCACTGCCTTAGTTAAAGCCTCCTGTCCTCTGCCCTCAACCCACTGTTAGTTAAAGCCTCCTGTTCTCTCCTCCTTGAGCCCACTGCCTTAGTTAAAGCCTCCCTTCTCCTCCCTTGACCCCTGCCTTAGGGGATGACCCCATGCCCACTGCCTTAGTTAAGAGCCTCCCTGTTCTCCTCCCTTGGTGCCTTAGTTAAAGTCCCTGTCCTCCTCCCTTGACCCCACTGTGAAAGCCTCCTGTTCTCCTCCCTTGATGCCCATGCCTTAGGCCTCTGGTCTCTGTCCTTGACCCACTAACCAAAGCCTCCTGTCCTCTGCTCCTTGACCCTAACTTGCCTTAGTTAAAGCCTCCCTGTTCTCCTCCTTGAGCCCACTGCCTTAGTTAAAGCCTCCCTGTTCTCTGTCAGACCCCACTGCCTTAGTTAAAGCCTCCTGTTCTCCTCCCTTGACCCCACTGTTAGTTAACAGTGATGTTGACCCTAACTTAGGGTCTGGTCAGTGTACTGCCTTAGATGATAAAGGGTCTGGTTCTCTAGTAACAGTGATGTTAATGCCCACTGCCTTAGGGTTCTCTGTCAGTAGTTACTGCCTTAGTTAAAGCCTCCCTGTCTCTTCCCTGGCCCACTCCTTAGTTAAAACCTCCTCCCTGATCTCTCCCTTGAGCCCACTGCCTGAAAGCCAGGGTTCTGGTCAGTAGTCCAGAGATTAAATTAGAGCCTCCCTGGTCCCACTGCCTTAGTTAACAGAGACCCTGTTCTCTGGTCACTGCCTAGTAAGCAGAGTAACAGAGATGTTAATCCAGGGGTCTGGTCAGTAGTAACAGTCCCTGATGATAACCAGGGGTCTGGTTCTCTGTCCTCACTGCCTTAGTTAAAGCCAGTCTGGCCCACTGCCTAGTAAAGCCTCCCTGTTCTCCTCCCTTGACCCCAGGGTCTGGATCCCAGCCCACTGCCTTAGTTAAAGCCTCCTGTTCTCTCCTTGACCCCATGCCCACTGCCTTAGTTAAAGCCTCCCAGTCTGGTCAGTAGTAACAGAGATGTTAACCAGGGGTCTGGTCACTGCCTAGTAACAGAGATGTTAACCAGGGGTCTGGTCAGTACTCACCAGTCTGGTCAGTAGTAAAGCCTCCTGTTCTGCTCCTGACCCCACTGCCTTAGTTAAGCCTCACTGTCTCTGTCCTGATCCATGCCCACTGCCTTAGTTAAAGCCAGGGGTCTGTCCTGTCCCATTACCACTACCTTAGTTAAAGCCCCCTGTTTCTGTCCAGACATGCTCCATTGTTAACTAGGGGTCTGGCTGCTAACCCAGTATGATTAAAGCCTCCCTGTTCTGGTCAGAAGTTAGTAGTCCTGTTCTCTGTCCTGGCCCAGTGGTCAGTTAAAGCCTCACCAGTCTGGTCCCTTGACCCCATGCCCACTGCCTGTTAACTAGGGAGTTCTCTGCCCTGGTCCCACTGCCCTTAGCGCAGGTTCTCTCTCAGAAGTAACCCACTGCCTGTTAACCTCCCTGTCTCCTCCCTTGACCACCGGTCTGGTCAGTAGATCCCACTGTAATAGTTAACCAGGGGTTCTCTGACGTTAGTAATAGCCCCACATGTTAAAGCCTCCTGTTCTCCTCCCAGATCCCACTGCCTCAGTTAACAGTGATGTTTGCCTCCCCATGGTCCACTGGTCAGTAAAGCCTCCAGTCTGGTCAGTAGTTAAAGCCTGATGTTAACAGAGCCTCCCAGTCTGGTCCCCTTAGAGAGAGTTAAGGGGTCTGGTCCCTGTTCTCCTCAGTAGACCCCACTGAGTTAAAGCCTCCCTGTTCTCCTCCTTGACCCCACTGCCTTAGTTAAAGCCTCCCCCTGTTCTCCTCCATTGACCCCACTGCCTTAGGGAGGAAGTAGTTAAGCCTCCCTGATGTTAATCAGGGTCTGGTCAGAGTAGTAACAGTTGACCATCAGCCTCTGATGTCTTTCTCAATCTCTCAGTAGTAATGTGTTCTCCTCAGGGGTCCACTACCTTAGTTAAAGCCTCCCTGTTCTCTCCCTTGACCCCACTGCCTTAGTTAAAGCCTCCTGTTTTCTGTCCTCCCTGATTGCCCACTGCCTTAGTTAAAGCCTCCCTGTCTCCTCCCTTGACCCCACTGCCTTAGTTAAAGCCTCCTGTTTGCTCTGCCCTCCCCATGCCCACTGCCTTAGTTAAAGCCTCCTGTTTCTCTGCCCTTGACCCCCACTGCCTTAACAGCACCCAATGCTCACTGCCTTAGTTAAAGCCTCCCTCCTCTCCTTCCCACTGCCTTAGTTAAAGCCTCCTGTTCTCCTCCCTTGACCCCATGCCCACTGCCTTAGTTAAAGCCTCCCTGTTCTCTGTCCTTGACCCCACTGCCTTAGTTAAAGCCTCCCTGTCCTCTGCCCTTGACCCCACTGCCTTAGTTAAAGCCTCCTGTTCTCCTCCTTGAGCCCACTGCCTTAGTTAAAGCCTCCCTGTTCTCTGCCCTTGACCCCACTGCCTTAGTTAAAGCCTCCCTGTTCTCCTCCCTTGACCCCACTGCCTTAGTTAATTAAAGCCTCCCTGTTCTCTGCCCTTGACCCCATGCCCACTGCCTTAGTTAAAGCCTCCTGTTCTCCTCCCTTGACCCCATGCCCACTGCCTTAGTTAAAAGCCTCCCTGTTCTCCTCCCTTGACCCCACTGCCTTAGTTAAAGCCTCCCTGTTCTCCTCCCTTGACCCCATGCCCACTGCCTTAGTTAAAGCCTCCCTGTTCTCTGTCCTTGACCCCACTGCCTTAGTTAAAGCCTCCCTGTTCTCTTCCTTGAGCCCACTGCCTTAGAAAGCCTCCTGTTCTCCTCCCTTGAGCCCACTGCCTTAGTTAAAGCCTCCCCTGTTCTCTGTCCTCCCCACTGCCTTAGTTACCTCCTGTCCTCCTCCCTTGATCCCACTGCCTTAGTTAAAGCCTCCCTGTTCTCTGTCCTTGATCCCACTGCCTTAGTTAAAGCCTCCCTGTTCTCTGCCCTTGACCCCACTGTCATAGTTAAAGCCTCCCTGCTCTCCTCCCTTGACCCCACTGCCTTAGTTAAAGCCTCCCTGTTCTCTGTCCTTGATCCCACTGCCTTAGTTAAAGCCTCCCTGTTCTCTGTCCTTGACCCCACTGCCTTAGTTAAAGCCTCCCTGTTCTCCTCCCTTGAGCCCACTGCCTTAGTTAAAGCCTCCCTGTTCTCCTCCCTTGACCCCACTGCCTTAGTTAAAGCCTCCCTGTTCTCCTCCCTTGATCCCATGCCCACTGCCTTAGTTAAAGCCTCCCTGTTCTCCTCCCTTGACCCCATGCCCACTGCCTTAGTTAAAGCCTCCCTGTTCTCCTCCCTTGACCCCATGCCCACTGCCTTAGTTAAAGCCTCCCTGTTCTCCTCCCTTGACCCCATGCCCACTGCCTTAGTTAAAGCCTCCCTGTTCTCCTCCCTTGACCCCACTGCCTTAGTTAAAGCCTCCCTGTTCATCTCCCTTGATCCCACTGCCTTAGTTAAAGCCTCCTGTTCTCTGCCCTTGACCCCACTGCCTTAGTTAAAGCCTCCCCTGTTCTCTGTCCTCCCATGCCCACTGCCTTAGTTAAAGCCTCCTGTTCTCTGTCCTTGATCCCATTACCACTACCTTAGTTAAAGCCTCCTGTTCTCTCTGTCCTTGACCCCATGCCCACTACTTAGTTAAAGCCTCCCTGTTCTCTGCCCTTGACCCCACTGCCTTAGTTAAAGCCTCCCTGTTCTCTGTCCTTGACCCCACTGCCTTAGTTAAAGCCTCCCTGTTCTCCTCCCTTGACCCCACTGCCTTAGTTAAAGCCTCCCTGTTCTCTGTCCTTGACCCCATGCCCACTACCTTAGTTAAAGCCGCCTCCCTGTTCTCTGTCCTTGACCCCATGCCCACTGCCTTAGCTAAAGCCTCCTGTTCTCCTCCCTTGAGCCCACTGCCTTAGTTAAAGCCTCCCTGTTCTCTGTCCTTGACCCCACTGCCTTAGCCCCTCCTGTACCTGCCCTTGAGCCCACTGCCTTAGTTAAAGCCTCCTGTTCTCTGTCCTTGACCCCACTGCCTTAGTTAAAGCCTCCCTGTTCTCTCCCTTGACCCACTGCCTTAGTTAAAGCCTCCCTGTTCTCTGCCCTTGACCCCACTGCCTTAGTTAAAGTCTCCTGTTCTCTGCCCTTGACCCCACTGCCTTAGTTAAAGCCTCCCTGTTCTCTGCCCTTGACCCCACTGCCTTAGTTAAAGCCTCCTGTTCTCTGCCCTTGACCCCACTGCCTTAGTTAAAGCCTCCCTGTTCTCCTCCCTTGACCCCACTGCCTTAGTTAAAGCCTCCCTGTTCTCTGTCCTTGACCCCATGCCCACTGCCTTAGTTAAAGCCTCCCTGTTCTCCTCCCTTGACCCCACTGCCTTAGTTAAAGCCTCCTGTTCTCTGTCCTTGACCCCACTGCCTTAGTTAAAGCCTCCTGTTCTCCTCCCTTGATCCCATGCCCACTGCCTTAGTTAAAGCCTCCCTGTTCTCCTCCCTGACCCCATGCCCACTGCCTTAGTTAAGCCTCCCTGTTCTCCTCCCTTGACCCCACTGCCTTAGTTAAAGCCTCCCTGTTCTCTGTCCTTGACCCCATGCCCACTGCCTTAACTAAAGCCTCCCTGTACTCTGCCCTTGAGCCCACTGCCTTAGTTAAAGCCTCCCTGGTCTCTGTCCTTGACCCCACTGCCTTAGTTAAAGCCTCCCTGTTCTCCTCCCTTGATCCCATGCCCACTGCCTTAGTTAAAGCCTCCTGTTCTCCTCCCTGACCCCACTGCCTTAGTTAAAGCCTCCCTGTTCTCTGTCCTGACCCCATGCCCACTACCTTAGTTAAAGCCTCCTGTTCTCTGTCCTTGACCCCATGCCCACTGCCTTAGTTAAAGCCTCCCTGTTCTCCTCCCTTGACCCCACTGCCTTAGTTAAAGCCTCCTGTTCTCTGTCCTTGACCCCATGCCCACTGCCTTAGTTAAAGCCCCCTGTTCTCTGCCCTTGATCCCACTGCCTTAGTTAAAGCCTCCCTGTTCTCCTCCCTTGACCCCACTGCCTTAGTTAAAGCCTCCCTGTTCTCTGTCCTTGACCCCACTGCCTTAGTTAAAGCCTCCTGTTCTCCTCCATTGACCCCACTGCCTTAGTTAAAGCCTCCCTGTTCTCTGTCCTTGACCCCATGCCCACTACCTTAGTTAAAGCCTCCCTGTTCTCTGTCCTTGACCCCATGCCCACTGCCATGCCTCCCTGTACTCTGCCCTTGACCCCACTGCCTTAGTTAAAGCCTCCTGTTCTCTGCCCTTGACCCCACTGCCCACTGCCTTAGTTAAAGCCTCCCTGTTCTCCTCCCTTGACCCCACTGCCTTAGTTAAAGCCTCCCTGTTCTCTGTCCTTGACCCCACTGCCTTAGTTAAAGCCTCCTGTTCTCTGTCCTTGACCCCACTGCCTTAGTTAAAGCCTCCCCTGTTCTCCTCCCTTGACCCCACTGCCTTAGTTAAAGCCTCCCTGTTCTCCTCCCTTGACCCCACTGCCTTAGTTAAAGCCTCCCTGTTCTCTGTCCTTGACCCCATGCCCACTGCCTTAGTTAAAGCCTCCTGTTCTCTGCCCTTGATCCCACTGCCTTAGTTAAAGCCTCCCTGTTCTCTGTCCTGACCCCACTGCCTTAGTTAAAGCCTCCCTGTTCTCCTCCCTTGACCCCATGCCCACTGCCTTAGTTAAAGCCTCCCTGTTCTCCTCCGTTGACCCCATGCCCACTTCCTTAGTTAAAGCCTCCCTGTTCTCTGCCTCCCCCATGCCCACTGCCTTAGTTAAAGCCTCCCTGTTCTCCTCCCTTGACCCCACTGCCAGAGTTAAAGCCTCCCTGTTCTCCTCCTTGACCCCATGCCCACCCTTAGTTAAAGCCTCCCTGTTCTCCTCCGTTGACCCCATGCCCACTACCTTAGTTAAAGCCTCCTGTTCTCTGTCCTTGACCCCACTGCCTTAGTTAAAGCCTCCCTGTTCTCCTCCCTTGACCCCACTGCCTTAGTTAAAGCCTCCCTGTTCTCCTCCCCATGCCCATCTGAAAGCCTCCCTCTGTCCTGACCCCACTGCCTTAGTTAAAGCCTCCTGTTCTCTGTCCTTGACCCCACTGCCTTTTAGTTAAAGCTCCCTGTTCTCTGTCCTCCCCACTGCCTTAGTTAAAGCCTCCCTGTTCTCCTCCCTTTATCCCATGCCCTGCCTTAGTTAAAGCCTCCTGTTCTCCTCCCTTGACCCCACTGCCTTAGTTAAAGCCTCCCTGTTCTCTGTCCTTGACCCCACTGCCTTAGTTAAAGCCTCCCTGTTCTCCTCCCTTGATCCCCTGCCTTAGTTAAAGCCTCTGTTCTCCTCCCTCCCCCACTGCCTTAGCCTCCCTGTTCTCCCTTGACCCCACTGCCTTAGTTAAAGCCTCCCTGTTCTCTGCCCTTGATCCCACTGCCTTAGTTAAAGCCTCCCTGTTCTCCTCCCTTGACCCACTGCCTTAGTTAAAGCCTCCCTGTTCTCTGCCCTTGAGCCCACTGCCTTAGTTAAAGCCTCCTGTTCTCCTCCCTTTGACCCCACTACCTTAGTTAAAGCATCCCTGTTCTCTGCCCTTGATCCCACTGCCTTAGTTAAGTCCTGTTCTCTGTCCTTAACCCCACTGCCTTCCTCCCCTTCTCCCCCCCCCTGACCCCACTGCCTTAGTTGCCTCCTGTTCTCCTCCCTTGAGCCCACTGTTAGTTAGAGCCTCCCTGTTCTCATCCCATGACCCCACTGCCTTAGTTAGAGCCTCCCTGTTCTCCTCCCTTGACCCCACTGCCTTAGAAAGCCTCCTGTTCTCTCCCTTGAGCCCACTGCCTTAGTTAAAGCCTCCCCTGTTCTCCTCCATCATGTTTAGTGTTCTCCCTCCCATGTTTAGTCT
>NC_088397.1:750585-759456 GCF_034236695.1 Oncorhynchus nerka
GGAGAGCCCTTTTTCTAAGAATGTGGGTCTCTGGGGATGAAAGAATTCAAAGAGCTGTTCTTTTCTCTTTGAGTCAGACAGACCTTTGTTAATTAAACTTTTATTTTGTTGGTTTCCAGGAAGGTTTACCCAAACAAACAAAACAAATCCCAGACCACCTCCATCTCTCTCTCTCGCTCTCTCTCTCATCTCTCTCTCTGTCTCTCTCTCATCTCTCTCTCTCTTCAGCTCTCTCTCTCTCTCTCTCTCTTTCATCTCTCTCTCTCTCTCTCTCTGTCTCTCTCTCCATCTCTCTCTCTTTCATCTCTCTCTCTCTCTCTCTCTCTCTCTCTCTCCGTCTCTCTCTCTCTCCATGTCATCTCTCTCTCTCTGTCTCTCTCTCTCTATCTCTGTCTCTCTCATCTCTCTATCTCTGTCTCTCTCTCTGTCTCTCTCTCTCTCTCATTTCATCTCTCTCCATCTCTCTCTCATCTCTGTCTCTCTCCATCTCTCTCTCTCTCATCATCTCTCTCTCCGTCTCTCTCTCTCTCATCTCTCTCTCTCTCCGTCTCTCTCTCTCTCTCTCCATCTCCCTCCCTCCCTCCCTCTCGCTCCCTCCCTCTCCGTCTCTCCCTCAGGATCCACTGTCTTTATTTGGGTATATCTGGGACTTTCTAAAGTGAAAGTCCATCCAAATAATGCTGAATCACTTGCATACAATCAATTGTGCTGATTTAAATTCACAAGGAATCCATCTTCCAACCCATCCCTGACATGAGACCTGTGTTGAAACCAAATAAGAATAGGAAATAATATATGAAAGAAAATGTCTTGGGAACCAGAACTCTCCTAGAGGAGATGATTCAATACTCCTGCTTGTTTGGACCAAGTGACTCCTAGAGGAGATGATTCACAACTCCTGCTTGTTTGGACAACCTGACTCCTAGAGGAGATGATTCACAACTCCTGCTTGTTTGGACAACCTGACTCCTAGAGGAGATGATTCACAACTCCTGCTTGTTTGGACCAAGTGACTCCTAGAGGAGATGATTCACAACTCCTACTTGTTTGGACAACCTGACTCCTAGAGGAGATGATTCACAACTCCTACTTGTTTGGCCAACCTGACTCCTAGAGGAGATGATTCACAACTCCTGCTTGTTTGGACAACCTGACTCCTAGAGGAGATGATTCACAACTCCTGCTTGTTTGGACAACCTGACTCCTAGAGGAGATGATTCACAACTCCTGCTTGTTTGGACAACCTGACTCCTAGAGGAGATGATTCACAACTCCTGCTTGTTTGGACAACCTGACTCCTAGAGGAGATGATTCACAACTCCTGCTTGTTTGGACAACCTGACTCCTAGAGGAGATGATTCACAACTCCTACTTGTTTGGACAACCTGACTCCTAGAGGAGATGATTCACAACTCCTGCCTGTTTGGCAACCTGACTCCTAGAGGAGATGATTCACAACTCCTGCTTGTTTGGACAACCTGACTCCTAGAGGAGATGATTCACAACTCCTGCTTGTTTGGACAACCTGACTCCTAGAGGAGATGATTCACAACTCCTGCTTGTTTGGACAACCTGACTCCTAGAGGAGATGATTCACAACTCCTGCCTGTTTGGACAACCTGACTCCTAGAGGAGATGATTCACAACTCCTGCTTGTTTGGACAACCTGACTCCTAGAGGAGATGATTCACAACTCCTGCTCCTAGAGGGATGATTCACAACTCCTGCTGCTTGTTTGGTTTGGACCAAGTGACTCCTAGAGGAGATGATTCACAACTCCTGCTTGTTTGGACCAAGTGACTCCTAGAGGAGATGATTCACAACTCCTACTTGTTTGGACAACCTGACTCCTAGAGGAGATGATTCACAACATGATTCTGTAACATTTACAAGCTCAAACACATGTAGGTTCTGCTCTTGAAACCGAGAAAGATATCAAATCATGTGAAAAAGGATGTTTCTGAAATGACATTCAGTTGAACATAAAGAGGAGAGGGAGGAATGTTTTAATTCCCCAGTGGCTGTATTTAGCTGTGTCCTGTAACAATGATGTCCCGTATGTTACATCCCTGGTGTGTACACTAATCTTCCATTCCTCTGAGTCAGGAGACATTTCAGAGACATTTAGAGGTCAGGAGTTCAGTCAGCATTTAGAGAGCCATTTAGAGGTCAATAGTTCAGTCAGGAGACATTTAAAGAGGTCAGGAGTTCAGTCAGGAGACATTTAGAGGTCAAGTTTAGACAGGAGACATTTAGAGGTCAGGAGTTCAGTCAGGAGCCATTTAGAGTTCAATAGTTCAGTCAGGAGACATTTAGAGGTCAGGAGTTCAGTCAGGAGACATTTAGAGGTCAATAGTTCAGTCAGGAGACATTTAGAGGTCAGGAGTTTAGACAGGAGACATTTAGAGGTCAGGAGTTCAGTCAGGAGCCATTTAGAGGTCAAGTTCAGTCAGGAGACATTTAGAGGTCAATAGTTCAGTCAGTTCAGGAGTTTAGACAGGAGACATTTAGAGGTCAGGAGTTCAGTCAGGAGCCATTTAGACAGGTCAGAGACATTTAGAGGTCAGGAGTTCAGTCAGGAGCCATTTTTAGAGGTCAGGAGTTTAGACAGTTTAGAGGTCAGGAGCCATTTAGAGGTCAATAGTTCAGAGTTCAGTCAGGAGTTCAGCATTTAGAGGTCAATAGTTCAGTCAGGAGACATTTAGAGGTCAGGAGTTTAGACAGGAGACATTTAGAGGTCAGGAGTTCAGTCAGGAGCCATTTTAGAGGTCAATAGTTCAGTCAGGAGGACATTTAGAGGTCAATAGTTAAGTCAGGAGACATTTAGAAATAGGTCAGGAGTTTAGAGGTCAGGAGTTCAGTCAGGAGCCATTTAGAGGTCAGGAGTTCAGTCAGGAGCCATTTAGCAGGGAGTTCATTTAGAGATCAATAGTTCAGTCAGGAGACATTTAGAGGTCAGGGGTTCAGTCAGGAGCCATTTAGAGATCAGTCATTTAGTTCAGTCAGGAGACATTTAGAGGTCAGGAGTTCAGTCAGGAGCCATTTAGAGGTCAATAGTTCAGTCAGGAGACATTTAGAGGTCAGGGGTTCAGTCAGGAGACATTTAGAGGTCAGGAGTTCAGTCAGGAGACATTTAGAGGTCAGGAGTTCAGTCAGGAGACATTTAGAGGTCAGGAGTTCAGTCAGGAGCCATTTAGAGGTCAGGGGCGACCCCATTAACACAAAATGTGTAAATGTACTGTTCATAGACTGTTCATAGACTGTTCATAGATTGTTCAAATACAGTTAATAGACTATTCATATACTGTTCATAGACTGTTCATAGACTTTTCATAGACTGTTAATATACTGTTCATAGACTGGTCATATACTGTTCATAGACTGGTCATAGACTGTTCATAGACTGGTCATATACTGTTCATAGACTGGTCATAGACTGTTAATATACTGTTCATAGACTGGTCATATACTGTTCATAGACTGTTAATAGACTGGTCATAGACTGTTAATAGACTGTTCATAGACTGTTAATATACTGTTCATAGACTGGTCATATACTGTTCATAGACTGTTAATATACTGTTCATAGACTGTTAATATACTGTTCATAGACTGGTCATAGACTGTTCATATACTGTTCATAGACTGTTCATATACTGTTCATATACTGTTAATATACTGTTCATAGACTGTTCATAGACTGTTCATAGACTGTTAATATACTGTTCATATACTGTTAATATACTGTTCATAGACTGTTCATAGATTGTTCATAGACTGTTCATAGACTGTTCATAGACTGTTCATAGACTGTTCATATACTGGTCATATACTGTTCATAGACTGTTCATAGACTGTCAATATACTGTTCATAGACTGTTCATAGACTGTTCATAGACTGTTCATAGACTGTTCATATACTGTTCATAGACTGGTCATATACTGTTCATAGACTGTTCAAGGACTGTTCATATACTGTTCATATACTGTTCATAGACTGTTCATATACTGTTCATAGACTGTTCATATACTGTTCATAGACTGGTCATATACTGTTCATAGACTGTTCATAGACTGTTCATATACTGTTCATAGACTGGTCATATACTGTTCATAGACTGTTCATAGACTGTTCATAGACTGGTCATATACTGTTCATAGACTGTTCATATACTGTTCATAGACTGGTCATATACTGGCCATGTTCCATTGCTTTACCGTAAAGAAAAGCACAAAGTCTAATGGTAACCTGAGCAACAGGTGTTCTCCACATGAGTTAGTGCCGTGTGTGTGTGTGTGTGTGTCAGGTAAACCATTTTATCATTAACATAGACAGAGATTGTGGAATGAAATGAGATGACAGTTCTCCTGCAGTTTACCATTTACATGAAGTTATAAAACGGGCCAAGTCAGCGCTACGGCGCTACCGACCCTGGTACGCTAATGCTGCCTGCCGTATCGCTCTATACCCCCCCCCCCGCCTCCTCTTCCTTCTCCCCTCCATCCATCGGTACCTCCTTCCCTCCTCCTCTCCCTTTTCCCCTCCATCCATCCATCAGTACCTCCTCTCCCTTCTCCCCTCCCTCCATCCACCGGTACCTCCTTCCCTCCTCCTCTCCCTTCTCCTCCATCCATCCATCAGTACCTCCTTCCCTCCTCCTCTCCCTTCTCCCCTCCATCCACCCATAAGTACCTCCTTCCTCCTCCTCTCCCTTCTCCCTCCATCCATCCATCAGTACCCCCTTCCCTCCTCCTCTCCCTTCTCCCCTCCCTCCATCCATCAGTACCTCCTTCCCTCCTCCTCTCCTTTTCCCCTCCATCCATCCATCAGTACCTCCTTCCCTCCTCCTCTCCCTCCATCCACCGGTACCTCCTTCCCTCCTCCTCTCCCTTCTCCCCTCCATCCATCCATCAGTACCTCCTTCCCTCCTCCTCTCCCTTCTCCCCTCCATCCACCCATAAGTACCTCCTTCCCTCCTCCTCTCCCTTCTCCCTCCATCCATCCATCAGTACCCCCTTCCCTCCTCCTCTCCCTTCTCCCCTCCCTCCATCCATCAGTACCTCCTTCCCTCCTCCTCTCCTTTCTCCCCTCCATCCATCCATCAGTACCTCCTTCCCTCCTCCCTCTCCCTTCTCCCCTCCATCCATCCACCCATCAGTACCTCCTTCCCCCTTCTCCCTTCTCCCCTCCATCCACCCATCAGTACCTCCTTCCCTCCTCCTCTCCCTTCTCCCCTCCCTCCATCCATCCATCCATCAGTACCTCTTCCTCCTCTCCTTTTCTCCCTCCATCCATCCATCAGTACCTCCTTCCCTCCTCCTCCATCAGTACTCCCTTCTCCCCTCCATCCATCCATCCATCGGTACCTCCTTCCCTCCTCCATCCATTCTCCCCTCCATCCATCCATCAGTACCTCCTTCCCTCCTCCTCTCCCTTCTCCCTCCATCCATCCATCAGTACCTCCTTCCTCCTCCTCTCCTTTCTCCCCTCCATCCATCCATCAGTACCTCCTTCCCCCTCCTCTCCCTTCTCCCCTCCATCCATCCATCAGTACCTCCTTCCTCCTTCCCTCCTCTCTCCCTTCTCCCCTCCATCCATCAGCACCTCCTTCCCTCCTCCTCTCCCTTCTCCCTCCATCCACCCATCAGCACCTCCTTCCCACCTCTCCTGATCTCTCTCTTTCTCGTTCCCTCTTTCCCCTGACACTTTTATCAGGAGATGACAATAAGCGTTGCAGATTGCCTCCCTCCACCTGTCTTCCCCAGCAGGGAGGAAGCCCAGCACAATCACTGAATACTCTCAGTAGCTGTAAATAATAGCAGGGACAAACTGTATTATTGAAG
Source organism: Oncorhynchus nerka (assembly GCF_034236695.1). Taxonomy (NCBI): domain Eukaryota; kingdom Metazoa; phylum Chordata; class Actinopteri; order Salmoniformes; family Salmonidae; genus Oncorhynchus; species Oncorhynchus nerka. Next base: position 756,430 of record NC_088397.1, read on the forward strand.
ATAATAAGATACCTAGCGGTCCCTTCTGTCCCTTCCTCCCCCCTTCCTCCCTCCCTCCCTCCCCTCTCCTCCCTCCCCCTCCCTCTCCTCCCTCCCCCTCCTTTCCACCTCCTCCCTCCCCTCCCCCTCCTTTCCCACCTCCCTCCCTCCCTCCCTCTCCTCCCTCCCTTTCCACCTCCCTCCCTCCTCCTCTCTCCCCCTCCTTTCCCACCTCCCTCCCTCCCTCTCCCCCCTCCTTTCCCACCTCCCTCCCTCCCTCCTCCTCCCCCTCCCCCCTCCTTTCCACCCTCCTCCCTCCCTCTCCTCCCTCCCCCAGTTGAAGATCTGATGCACCCTGTATTTCCTCATTCCAGAGTCTGTCCACTCCCCACCAGCGGCCATCACACAGAGACATTAACATTCCCACCTGCTTTCCACAGGTCTGAGATGAGGCACTTCCTTCCCTCCCCCTTTCCCCCTCCCTCCCCTCCCACCCTGCCTTCCCACAGGTCTGAGACGAGGCACTTCCTTCCTTCCCTCCCAAGCCAGTACACAGCAAGCCAGACACACAGCAAGCCAGTAGACAGTAAGCCAGACGAGCCAGACAATATTACACTTTATATACAGGGAGCTACAGTAGACACCTGATAACTACTTATCTTGTCCTTGGCAGCACAGTGAACGTGTCTGTTGTAAATACTAACCTTTCTCGTTACTGTCCACTGTTTTCATGTTTATTGTTTCAATAATTCCATTCTATGACATCACCACTTGATGGAACCTCTTTACAGTAACTTGTTATGACATCACCACTTGATGGAACCTCTTGACAGTAACTTGTTATGACATCACCACTTGATGGAACCTCTTGACAGTAACTTGTTATGACATCACCATGATGGAACCTCTTGACAGTAACTTGTTATGACATCACCACTTGATGGAACCTCTTTACAGTAACTTGTTATGACATCACCACTGATGGAACCTCTTTACAGTAACTTGTTATGACATCACCACTTGATGGAACCTCTTGACAGTAACTTGTTATGACATCACCACTTGATGGAACCTCTCTGACAGTAACTTGTTATGACATCACCACTTGATGGAACCTCTTGACAGTAACTTGTTATGACATCACCACTTGATGGAACCTCTTGACAGTAACTTGTTGGTGACATCACCACTGATGGAACCTCTTGACAGTAACTTGTTATGACATCACTAGCGCTGCTTAAACTTCTTATGGCTAGGGGCAGTATCGAGTAGCTTGGATGAATAAGGTTGCCCAGAGTAAACTGTCTGCAACTCAGGCCCAGATGCTAGGATATGCATATTATTAGTAGATTTGGATAGAAACACTCTCTGAAGTTTCTAAAACGGTTTAAATGATGTCTGTGAGTATGACAGAACTCATATGGCAGGCAAAAACCTTAGAAAAAAATCCAACCAGGAAGTGGGAAATCTGAGGCTTGTAGTTTTCAACTCTTTGCCTATCCAAGATACAGTGTAAATTTGGTCTGATTGCGCTTCCTAAGGCTTCCACTGAATGTCAACAGTCTTTAGGACCTTGTTTGAGGCTTCTACTGTGAAGTGGGGGCGAATGAGAGCTGTTTCTACCAGAGGTCTGGCAGAAGGCCGTGAGCTGATCACGCGTGTGCCCGTGAGAGACCTGCGTTCCCTTTTGTATTTCTAAGAAATTCTCCGGTTGGAACATTATTGAAGATTCGTTAAAAACATCCTAAAGATTGATTCTATACATCGTTTGACATGTTTCTACTGTCCTTTGCGTCTGGACCTAATGTTTCGCGCCTCATGAATTTGGATTTGTGAACTAAACGCGTGAACAAAAAAGGGGAGGTATTTGGACATAAATTATGGATTTTATCGAACAAAACAAACTTTTAATGTGGAATTGGGATTCCTGGGAGTGCATTCTGATGAAGATCATCAAAGGTAAGTGAATATTTATAATGCTATTTCTGACTTCTGTTGACTCCACAACATGGCGGGTATCTGTATGGCTTGTTTTTATGTCTGAGCGCTGTACTCAGATTATTGCATGTGGGGTGCTTTTTCCGTAAAGTTGATTTGAAATCTGACACAGCCCAGTTTGCATTAAGGAAGGAGGGCTGAGAATGGGTTGGGAAACCCTAGTCACAAAGTAGTGCACTATATAGGGAATAGGGTGCCATTTGAGATGCATTCCCAAAAACTTTTCCCTCTACAACATGGTGGAATAATCAGGCTGTTTATCAGGTTTATTCCTCAGGGGGACATGGAGGTGGACGAGGGAAGCGGCAGTGAAATCATTTGAGCTAAAAACAGAAGAAAAAGGGGCTGAAATCGCTGCATAGTTTCAAGCTCTGGAAGTGGTCAGCATCGCAAGTGTAATGTAAGACTGTCTGGGGCTGAATATGTGACAACTAGTGTGTCATTATAAAACAAACAAAACCACATAAACGCACATTACACACTAGCATCCACAAAACAACGACATCAACACATCGTAGGTTTTCACTGGGCTGGTTGGTTACACTGGGCTGGTTACTGCTCTCCACTGGGCTGGTTACTGCTCTCCACTGGGCTGGGTTGGTTACTGCTCTCCACTGGGCTGGTTACTGCTCTCCACTGGGCTGGGCTGGTTACTGCTCTCCACTGGGCTGGTTACTGCTCTCCACTGGGCTGGTTACTGCTCTCCACTGGGCTGGTTACTGCTCTCCACTGGGCTGGTTACTGCTCTCCACTGGGCTGGTTGGTACTGCTCTCCACTGGGCTGGTTACTGCTCTCCACTGGGCTGAGTTGGTTACTGCTCTCCACTGGGCTGGTTACTGCTCTCCACTGGGCTGGTTACTGCTCTCCACTGGGCTGGTTACTGCTCTCCACTGGGCTGGTTACTGCTCTCCACTGGGCTGGGTTGGTTACTGCTCTCCACTGGGCTGGTTACTGCTCTCCACTGGGCTGGTTACTGCTCTCCACTGGGCTGGTTACTGCTCTCCACTGGGCTGGTTACTACTCTCCACTGGGCTGGTTACTGCTCTCCA
>NC_088397.1:759956-774956 GCF_034236695.1 Oncorhynchus nerka
GTTAAACAGTAGGGATCATGGGCAGGCAGTCTGGTCCAATAGGGTTAAAACAGGTTTAATCAGTGGGGATCATGCGGGTGGTGTCTGCGTCCAATAGGGTTAAAACATGGTTTAATCAGTGGGGATCATGGGTGGTGTCTGGTTCAACAGGGTTAAACGGGTGGGGATCATGGGGTGGTGCTCTAACACATAGCCCGGATTAGGTGTTGAAGTGGACCTGACTGGGTGTGCTTATGTAAGAGAGGAAGACAGAGAGAGACAGACAGAAAGACAGAGAGACAGAGAGGAGAGAGAATGTCTGTCTGTCTGTCTGTCTGTCTTGTCTGTCTGTCTGTCTGTCTGTCTGTCTGTCTCGTCTGTCTGGCTGTCTGTCTGTCTGTCTGTGTGAGCTGCCACTGTGTTTAGTAATGAGTGATCTTCTGAGGTTTAGCAGACAATGAGGAGGGGAGAGGAGGAGAGGAAGAGGAAGAGGGGAGGAGAGGAGGAGGGAGAGGAAGAGGAGAGGAGGAGGGAGAGGAGGAGGAGGGGAGGAGAGGAAGAGAGGAAGAGGAAGAGGGGAGGAGGAGGAGAGGAGGAGAGGTGGAGGAGGGGAGAGGAGGAGGAGGAGAGGAGTAAAGAGGAGAGGAGGAGGAGGGAGAGGGAGGAGGGGAAGAGAAGGGGAGGAGGGCTGACAGGAGTGAAGAGGGGAGGAGGAGAGGAGGAAGAGGAAGAGGGAGGAGGAGGAGGAGGAGAAGAGAAGGAGAGGGAGGGAGGAGGAGAGGGAGGAGGAAGAGAAGGGGAGGAGGGCTGACAGGGAGGAAGAGGGGAGGAGGAGAGGAGAAGAGGAAGAGGGGGAGGAGAGGAGGAGGAGGAGAGGAGAAGAGAAGGAGAGGAGGAGGAGGGAGAGGAGGAGGAAGAGGGGAGGAGAGGAAGAGGGGAGGAGAAGAGGAGAGGAGGAGGAGAGGTGGAGGAGGAGAGGAGGAGGAGGAGGAGAGGAGAAGAGGAGAGGAGGAGGAGGAGGAGGAGGAGGGAAAGAAGGGGAGGAGGGCTGGACAGGAGGAAGAGGGGAGGAGGAGAGGAGGAAGAGGAAGAGGGGAGGAGAGAGAGGAGGAGAGGAGAAGAGAAGGAGAGGAGGAGGAGGGAGAGGAGGAGGGAAGAGGGGAGGAGAGGAAGAGAGGAAGAGGGGAGGAGAAGAGGAGAGGAGGAGGAGGAGGAGAGGAGGAGGAGGAGGAGAGGGAGAAGAGAAGAGGAGAGGAGAGGAAAAGGAGAGGTGGAGGAGGAGAGAGTGAGAGGAGAAGATGAGATGGAGGATGATGATGAGGAGGAGAAGAGGAGATGATGAGGATGATGATGATGATGATGAGATGATGATGAAAAGAGGATGATGATGATGATATGATGATGACGATGGATGATGATGACATGATGATGATGATATGATGACGATGACAAGGATGATGATGATGGATGATGACGATGACAAACATGATGATGATGATGATGATGATGATGATATGATGATGAGTGATGAATGGGACATGATGATGACGATGATGACGATGATGATGATAAACATGACGATGATGATGATGATGATGATGATGATGATGATGATGATGATAAATGATGACATGATGACATGATGACGATTAGAACATGATGATGACGATGAAAGGATGATGATATGAGATAGATGATGATGATGATGAGGAGGACGATAAACATGACGATGATGACATGATGATGGAATACGATGATGACGATGATGACGATGATGACAGGAGAGGAGGAGAGGAGGAGAGGAGAAGGAGGAGAGGAGAGGAGAAGAGGAGAGGAGGAGGAGAGGAGGAGAGGAGGAGAGGAGGAGAGGAGAGGAGGAGAGGGGAAGAGGAGGAGGAGGAGAGAGGGGAGGAGAGGAGAGGAGAGGAGGAGGAGGAGGAGGGAGGAGAGGAGAGGAGGAGAGGAGGGAGGAGGAGGAGGAAGAGGAGAGGAGGAGAGGAGGAGAGGAGGAGGAGGAGGAGGAGGAGAGGAGGAGGAAGAGAAGGGGAGGAGGGCTGACAGCTCCATTTTGATGAGTCAATCCCAACCTCTGAATAAAGTGATGGGAACAGCAGAGCAAGCTGTTTCTCAGCCTCCCGCAGGAGAGAATATTTACATAAAAGATGTTACTTCCTTTCCCAGGTTGCACCTCCCTTGGTTAGCTTCCCTCTCCTGCACGCCCTGGGAGCTAGTGACTGAACGTGTGTCCGTGTGTGTGTGTGTGTGTGTATGTGTATGTGTGTGTGTGTGTTGTATGTGTGTATGTGTATGTGTGTGTGTAGCCCACAATGTGTTGCGTAAAACCCATAATGAGGGCTCCACCAGGCAGCATAATATAACAAACACAGCACCTCTCTGGGGAGGAACAGAAACATTTTCACTACCATTACGAACCGTTGTGCAGTTTCTGGTTATTATAAAGTGGAACCTATTGATGTCTGTCTGAAACCCCAGACAGGCATGTTCTGTAGTACCAGGGAAGAGAAACCATCCCCTCTCTCTTCTCCTCTCCTCCTTTCCTCTCCTCTCTCCTCTCCCTCTCCCCCTTTCCTCCTCCTTTCTCCTCTCCTCTCCTCCTCCCCCAAACTTGGTTCAGGAGACGCCTTAGATCTCATTTAATAACTACAACTTGGTAAGAGACGCCTCTAGATCTCCTCTAATAACCCAAACTTGGTTCAGGAGACGCCAGGATTGATTTCATTACAACTACAACTTTGGTTCAGGAGACGCCAGGATTAGATTTCATTACAACTACAACTTGGTTCAGGAGACGCCAGGATTAGATTTCATTACAACTACAACTTGGCTCAGGGAGACGCCAGGATTAGATTTCATTACAACTACAACTTGGTTCAGAGACGCCAGGATTAGATTTCATTACAACTACAACTTGTCAGGAGACGCTAGGATTAGATTTCATTACAACTACAACTTGGTTCAGGAGACGCCAGGATTAGATTTCATTACAACTACAATAACAAAGTGAAGGTTGAAAGACAATCCTCTTGGTTCAAAGACGCATCCTAGTCCCTATACAACACACTTGGTTCAGTTAGACGCAGGATTTCAGGAGAAAAGTTTCATTACAACTACAATAGGGAAAAAGACGCCAGGATTATGACATTACAACTACAACTTGGTTCAGGAGACGCAGGATTAGATTCTCATTTACAACTTGGTTCAGGAGACGCCAGGATTAGATTTCATTACAACTACAACTTGGTTCAGGAGACGCCAGGATTAGATTTCATTACAACTAACCTTGGGAGACTTCAGGAGAACTTGGTTCACGCCAGGATTAGATTTCATTACAGAGGACTTGAGGAGACGAGAAGGAGAGGAAACTAGAGGTTCAGGAGACGCCAGGAGAGGATTTCATTACAACTACAATAACAAAGGAAGGTGTGAAAGACAATCCTCCTGTGTCCCAAAAGCATCCTAGTCCCTATACAACACACTGTTGTTAACCAGAGGCCTGAGGGTAAAAGTAGTGCACACGATAGGGAAAAGGGGATATGACATGAACAGAACCTGGACCAGCCGAGAGGTCTCTTTAGGAGGAGAGGGAGAGAGGCCTCCCTTAGGGAGGAGAGAGAGGAGAGAGGAGGGGAGAGGAGAGGTCTCTTTAGGAGGAGAGGAGAGGAGAGGAGAGGAGAGGAGAGGAGAGGAGAGGAGAAGAGAGGAGAGGTACTCAGAGTCTGGAGAGGAGAGGAGAGGTCTGCTGTTTTTAGAGGAGAGGAGAGGAGAGTAGAGAAGAGGAGAGGTTAACCAGGAGGAGAGGTCAGGGAGAGGAGAGGAGAGGAGAGGAGAGGGAGGGAGAGGAGAGGAGAGGAGAGGGAGAGGAGAGTAGAGGTCTCTTTAGAGATGATAACCAGGGGTCTGGTCAGTAGTAACAGGAGATGTTAACCAGGGTCTGGTCAGTACTCACCAGTCTGGTCAGTAGTAACAGTGATGTTAACCAGGGGTCTGGTCAGTAGGGAGAGATGTTAACCAGGGGCTGGTCAGTAGTAACAGTGATGATAACCAGGGTCTGTCTGGTCAGTAGTAACAGTGATGTTAACCAGGGGTCTGGTCAGTACTCACCAGTCTGGTCAGTAGTAACAGTGATGTTAACCAGGGGTCTGGTCAGTACTCACCAGTCTGGTCAGTAGTAACAGTGATGTTTGCCAGGGGTCTGGTCAGTACTCACCCGTCTGGTCAGTAGTAACAGAGATGTTAACCAGGGGTCTGGTCAGTAGTAACAGAGATGTTAACCAGGGGTCTGGTCAGTACTCACCAGTCTGGTCAGTAGTAACAGTGATGTTTGCCAGGGGTCTGGTGTTTCCTCCCAGTCCAGACACTCCATTGACCGTCTCTACGTGGAAGGTGTAGTCGTGTGTGGCAGTCCAGAATAGCCACAGAGTTCCCGGTGAGTAGCCCAGGAGGCGTGGTAACGCAGGTCGGTCTCACACGGCTCACAGTCCTCCTACCACCGGGAGGCGCCACTGCCACAGCGCTGGCACATGACGTTATAAGTCAGGTCCTTCCTGCCACCGCTGTCGCTAGGCGGAGACCAGGTGAGGAACAGAGCCGTCTCGTTAATGAGAGATCAGGTTCCTGGGGGCCATGGAGCGCCTGGAGAGAGAGAGAGGAGGGGAGGGAGGAGGAAGGAGGAAGGGAGAGAGAGACCATCATCACTGAAGTCTTTTCTAAATCCCAAACCACAATGTGCTCCCTTCACTGCCTTAGTTAAAGCCTCCTGTTCTCTGTCCTGATCTCACTGCCTTAGCTAAAGCCTCCTGTTCTGTCCTGGATCCCACTGCCTTAGCTAAAGCCTCCCTGTTCTCTGTCCTGATCCCACTGCCCACTGCCTTAGCTAAAGCCTCCTGTTCTCTGTCCTTGATCCCACTGCCTTAGTTAAAGCCTCCCTGTTCTCTGTTCTCACTGCCTTAGCTAAAGCCTCCCCTGTTCTGTCCTTGATCCCACTGCCTTACTAAAGCCTCCCTGTTCTCTGTCCTTGATCCCACTGCCCACTGCCTTAGTAAAGCCTCCCTGTTCTCTGTCCTTGATCCCACTGCCTTAGTTAAAGCCTCCTGTTCTCTGTCCTGACCCCACTGCCTTATTAAAGCCTCCCTGTTCTCTGTCCTGAACTGCCTTAGTTAAAGCCTCCCTGTTCTCCTCCCTTGAGCCCACTGCCTTAGTTAAAGCCTCCCTGTTCTCTGTCCTTGATCCCACTGCCTTAGTTAAGAGCCTCCCTGTTCTCTGCCCTTGACCCCATGCCCACTGCCTTAGTTAAAGCCTCCCTGTTCTCTGTCCTGACCCCACTGCCTTAGTTAAAGCCTCCCTGTCCTCTCTGCCCTTGACCCCACTGCCTTAGTTAAAGCCTCCCTGTTCTCCTCCCTTGAGCCCACTGCCTTAGTTAAAGCCTCCCTGTTCTCCTCCTTGACCCCACTGCCTTGCAAAGCCTCCCTGTTCTCTGCCCTTGACCCCATGCCCACTGCCTTAGTTAAAGCCTCCCTGTTCTCCTCCCTTGACCCAATGCCCACTGCCTTAGTTAGAGCCTCTCTGTCCTCCTCCCTTGACCCCACTGCCTTAGTTAAAGCCTCCTGTTCTCCTCCCTTGACCCCATGCCCACTGCCTTAGTTAAAGCCTCCCCTGTTCTCTGTCCTTGACCCCACTGCCTTAGCCAAGCCTCCCCTGTCCTCTGCCCTTGACCCCACTCCCTTAAAAACCTCCCTGTTCTCCTCCCTTGAGCCCACTGCCTTAGTTAAAGCCTCCCTGTTCTCTGTCCTTGACCCCACTGCCTTAGTTAAAGCCTCCCTGTTCTCTCCCTTGACCCCACTGCCTTAGTTAATTAAAGCCTCCCGGTCTCTGCCCTTGACCCCATGCCCACTGCCTTAGTTAAAGCCTCCCTGTTCTCCTCCCTTGACCCCATCCCACTGCCTTAGTTAAAGCCTCCCTGTTCTCCTCCCTTGACCCACTGCCTTAGCTAAAGCCTCCCTGTTCTCCTCCTTGACCCCCATGCCCACTGCCTTAGTTAAAGCCTCCTGTTCTCTGTCCTTGACCCCACTGCCTTAGTTAAAGCCTCCCTGTTCTCTTCCTTGAGCCCACTGCCTTAGTTAAAGCCTCCCTGATCTCCTCCCTTGAGCCCCACTGCCTTAGTTAAAGCCTCCTGTTCTCTGTCCTTGACCCCACTGCCTTAGTTAGAGCCTCCTGTTCTCTGCCCTTGACCCCATGCCCACTGCCTTAGTTAAAGCCTCCCTGTTCTCTGTCCTTGACCCCACTGCCTTAGTTAAAGCCTCCCTGTCCTCTGCCCTTGACCCCACTGCCTTAGTTAAAGCCTCCCTGTTCTCCTCCTTGAGCCCACTGCCTTAGTTAAAGCCTCCCTGTTCTCCTCCCTTGACCCCTGCCTTAGTTAAAGCCTCCCTGTTCTCTGCCCTTGACCCCATGCCCACTGCCTTAGTTAAAGCCTCCCTGTTCTCCTCCTTGACCCAATGCCCACTGCCTTAGTTAGAGCCTCTCTTCCTCCTCCCTTGACCCCACTGCCTTAGTTAAAGCCTCCCTGTTCTCCTCCCTTGACCCCATGCCCACTGCCTTAGTTAAAGCCTCCCTGTTCTCTGTCCTGACCCCACTGCCTTAGTTAAAGCCTCCCTGTCCTCTGCCCTGACCCCACTGCCTTAGTTAAAGCCTCCCTGTTCTCCTCCCTTGAGCCCACTGCCTTAGTTAAAGCCTCCCTGTTCTCTGCCCTTGACCCCACTGCCTTAGTTAAAGCCTCCCTGTTCTCCTCCCTTGACCCCACTGCCTTAGTTAATTAAAGCCTCCCTGTTCTCTGCCCTTGACCCCATGCCCACTGCCTTAGTTAAAGCCTCCCTGTTCTCCTCCCTTGACCCCATGCCCACTGCCTTAGTTAAAGCCTCCCTGTTCTCCTCCCTTGACCCCACTGCCTTAGTTAAAGCCTCCCTGTTCTCCTCCCTTGACCCCATGCCCACTGCCTTAGTTAAAGCCTCCCTGTTCTCTGTCCTTGACCCCACTGCCTTAGTTAAAGCCTCCCTGTTCTCTTCCCTTGAGCCCACTGCCTTAGTTAAAGCCTCCCTGTTCTCCTCCCTTGAGCCCACTGCCTTAGTTAAAGCCTCCCTGTTCTCTGTCCTTGACCCCACTGCCTTAGTTAGAGCCTCCCTGTCCTCCTCCCTTGATCCCACTGCCTTAGTTAAAGCCTCCCTGTTCTCTGTCCTTGATCCCACTGCCTTAGTTAAAGCCTCCCTGTTCTCTGCCCTTGACCCCACTGTCATAGTTAAAGCATCCCTGCTCTCCTCCCTTGACCCCACTGCCTTAGTTAAAGCCTCCCTGTTCTCTGTCCTTGAGCCCACTGCCTTAGTTAAAGCCTCCCTGTTCTCTGTCCTTGACCCCACTGCCTTAGTTAAAGCCTCCCTGTTCTCCTCCCTTGAGCCCACTGCCTTAGTTAAAGCCTCCCTGTTCTCCTCCCTTGACCCCACTGCCTTAGTTAAAGCCTCCCTGTTCTCCTCCCCTTGATCCCCTTCCACTGCCTTAGTTAAAGCCTCCCTGTTCTCTCCTGACATGCCCACTGCCTTAGTTAAAGCCTCCCTGTTCTCCTCCCATTGACCCCATGCCCACTGCCTTAGTTAAAGCCTCCCTGTTCTCCTCCCCTTGACCCCATGCCCACTGCCTTAGTTAAAGCCTCCCTGTTCTCCTCCCTTGACCCCACTGCCTTAGTTAAAGCCTCCCTGTTCTCCTCCCTTGATCCCACTGCCTTAGTTAAAGCCTCCCTGTTCTCTGCCCTTGACCCCACTGCCTTAGTTAAAGCCTCACTGTTCTCTGTCCTTGATCCCATGCCCACTGCCTTAGTTAAAGCCTCCTTGTTCTCTGTCCTTGATCCCATTACCACTACCTTAGTTAAAGCCTCCCTGTTCTCTGTCCTTGACCCCATGCCCACTACCTTAGTTAAAGCCTCCCTGTTCTCTGCCCTTGACCCCACTACCTTAGTTAAAGCCTCCCTGTTCTCTGTCCTTGACCCCACTGCCTTAGTTAAAGCCTCCCTGTTCTCTGTCCTTGACCCCACTGCCTTAGTTAAAGCCTCCCTGTTCTCCTCCCTTGACCCCATGCCCACTGCCTTAGTTAAAGCCTCCCTGTTCTCTGCCCTTGATCCCACTGCCTTAGTTAAAGCCTCCCTGTTCTCCTCCCTTGACCCCATGCCCACTGCCTTAGTTAAAGCCTCCCTGCTCTCCTCCCTTGACCCCACTGCCTTAGTTAAAGCCTCCCTGTTCTCTGCCCTTGATCCCACTGCCTTAGTTAAAGCCTCCCTGTTCTCTGCCCTTGACCCCACTGCCTTAGTTAAAGCCTCCCTGTTCTCCTCCCTTGACCCACTGCCTTAGTTAAAGCCTCCCTGTTCTCCTCCCTTGATCCCACTGCCTTAGTTAAAGCCTCCTGTTCTCCTCCCTTGACCCCACTGCCTTAGTTAAAGCCTCCCTGTTCTCTTACCCCACTGCCTTAGTTAAAGCCTCCCTGTTCTCCTCCCTTGATCCCACTGCCTTAGTTAAAGCCTCCCTGTTCTCCTCCCTTGACCCCACTGCCTTAGTTAAAGCCTCCTGTTCTCCTCCCTTGACCCCACTGCCTTAGTTAAAGCCTCCTGTTCTCCATTGACCCCACTGCCTTAGTTAAAGCCTCCTGTTCTCCTCCTTGACCCCATGCCTTAGTTAAAGCCTCCCTGTTCTCTGCCCTTGATCCCACTGCCTTAGTTAAAGCCTCCCTGTTCTCCTCCCTTGACCCCACTGCCTTAGTTAAAGCCTCCCTGTTCTCCTCCATTGACCCCACTGCCTTAGTTAAAGCCTCCCTGTTCTCCTCCCTTGACCCCACTGCCTTAGTTAAAGCCTCCCTGTTCTCCTCCCTTGACCCCACTGCCTTAGTTAAAGCCTCCCTGTTCTCTGTCCTTGACCCCACTGCCTTAGTTAAAGCCTCCCTGTTCTCCTCCTTGACCCCACTGCCTTAGTTAAAGCCTCCCTGTTCTCTGCCCTTGACCCCATGCCCACTGCCTTAGTTAAAGCCTCCCACCTCCCTTGACCCAATGCTCACTGCCTTAGTTAGAGCCTCTCTGTCCTCCTCCCTTGACCCCACTGCCTTAGTTAAAGCCTCCCTGTTCTCCTCCCTTGACCCCATGCCCACTGCCTTAGTTAAAGCCTCCCTGTTCTCTGTCCTGACCCCACTGCCTTAGTTAAAGCCTCCCTGTCCTCTGCCCTTGACCCCACTGCCTTAGTTAAAGCCTCCCTGTTCTCCTCCCTTGACCCCACTGCCTTAGTTAAAGCCTCCCTGTTCTCTCCCTTGACCCCACTGCCTTAGTTAAAGCCTCCCTGTTCTCCTCCTTGACCCCACTGCCTTAGTTAATTGCCTTGTTCTCTGCCCAGACCCCATGCCCACTGCCTTAGTTAAAGCCTCCCTGTTCTCCTCCATTGACCCCATGCCCACTGCCTTAGTTAAAGCCTCCTGTTCTCCTCCCTTGACCCCACTGCCTTAGTTAAAGCCTCCCTGTTCTCCTCCCTTGACCCACTGCCTTAGTTAAAGCCTCCCTGTTCTCTGTCCTGACCCCACTGCCTTAGTTAAAGCCTCCTGTTCTCTTCCCTTGAGCCCACTGCCTTAGTTAAAGCCTCCCTGTTCTCCTCCCATGAGCCCACTGCCTTAGTTAAAGCCTCCCTGTTCTCTGTCCTTGACCCCACTGCCTTAGTTAAAGCCTCCTGTCCTCCTCCCCCACTGCCTTAGTCCCCTGTTCTCTGTCCTTGATCCCACTGCCTTAGTTAAAGCCTCCCTGTTCTCTGCCCTTGACCCCACTGCCTTAGTTAAAGCCTCCCTGCTCTCTGTCCCTTGACCCCACTGCCTTAGTTAAAGCCTCCTGTTCTCTGTCCTTGATCACTGCCTTAGTTAAGCCTCCCTGTTCTCTGTCCTTGACCCCACTGCCTTAGTTAAAGCCTCCCTGTTCTCTCCCTTGAGCCCACTGCCTTAGTTAAAGCCTCCCTGTTCTCCTCCCTGACCCCACTGCCTTAGTTAAAGCCTCCTGTTCTCCTCCCTTGATCCCATGCCCACTGCCTTAGTTAAAGCCTCCCTGTTCTCCTCCCTTGACCCCATGCCCACTGCCTTAGTTAAAGCCTCCCTGTTCTCCTCCCTTGACCCCATGCCCACTGCCTTAGTTAAAGCCTCCCTGTTCTCCTCCCTTGACCCCACTGTCTGCCTTAGTTAAAGCCTCCTGTTCTCCTCCCTTGACCCCACTGCCTTAGTTAAAGCCTCCTGTTCATCTCCCCTTGATCCCACTGCCTTAGTTAAAGCCTCCCTGTTCTCTGCCCTTGACCCCACTGCCTTAGTTAAAGCCTCCCTGTTCTCTGTCCTTGACCCCATGCCCACTGCCTTAGTTAAAGCCTCCTGTTCTCTGTCCTTGATCCCATTACCACTACCTTAGTTAAAGCCTCCCTGTTCTCTGTCCTGACCCCATGCCCACTACCTTAGTTAAAGCCTCCTGTTCTCTGCCCTTGACCCCACTCCTTGTTAAAGCCTCCCTGTTCTCTGTCCTTGAGCCTTAGTTAAAGCCTCCCTGTTCTCCTCCCTTGACCCCACTGCCTTAGTTAAAGCCTCCCTGTTCTCTGTCCTTGACCCCATGCCCACTACCTTAGTTAAAGCCTCCCTGTTCTCTGTCCTTGACCCCATGCCCACTGCCTTACCTCCTGTACTCTGCCCTTGAGCCCACTGCCTTAGTTAAAGCCTCCCTGTTCTCTGTCCTTGACCCACTGCCTTAGCTAAAGCCTCCTGTACTCTGCCCTTGAGCCCACTGCCTTAGTTAAAGCCTCCTGTTCTCTGTCCTTGACCCCACTGCCTTAGTTAAAGCCTCCCTGTTCTCTGCCCTTGACCCCACTGCCTTAGCTAAAGCCTCCTGTTCTCTGCCCTTGACCCCCACTGCCTTAGTTAAAGTCTCCTGTTCTCTGCCCTTGACCCCACTGCCTTAGTTAAAGCCTCCCCTGTTCTCTGCCCTTGACCCCACTGCCTTAGTTAAAGCCTCCCTGTTCTCTGCCCTGACCCCACTGCCTTAGCTAAAGCCTCCCTGTTCTCCTCCCTTGACCCCACTGCCTTAGTTAAAGCCTCCCTGTTCTCTGTCCTTGACCCCATGCCCACTGCCTTAGTTAAAGCCTCCCTGTTCTCCTCCCTTGACCCCACTGCCTTAGTTAAAGCCTCCCTGTTCTCTGTCCTTGACCCCACTGCCTTAGTTAAAGCCTCCCTGTTCTCCTCCCTTGATCCCATGCCCACTGCCTTAGTTAAAGCCTCCCTGTTCTCCTCCCTTGACCCCATGCCCTGCCTTAGTTAAAGCCTCCCTGTTCTCCTCCCTTGACCCCACTGCCTTAGTTAAAGCCTCCCTGTTCTCTGTCCTTGACCCCATGCCCACTGCCTTAACTAAAGCCTCCCTGTACTCTGCCCTTGAGCCCACTGCCTTAGTTAAAGCCTCCCTGGTCTCTGTCCTTGACCCCACTGCCTTAGTTAAAGCCTCCCTGTTCTCTCCCTGATCCCATGCCCACTGCCTTAGTTAAAGCCTCCCTGTTTCTCCTCCCTTGACCCCACTGCTCCTAGTTAAAGCCTCCCTGTTCTCTGTCCTGACCCCATGCCCACTACCTTAGATTAAAGCCTCCTGTTCTCTGTCCTGACCCCATGCCCACTGCCTTAGTTAAAGCCTCCCTGTTCTCCTCCTTGACCCCACTGCCTTAGTTAAAAGCCTCCCTGTTCTCTGTCCTTGACCCCATGCCCACTGCCTTAGTTAAAGCCCCCCTGTTCTCTGCCCTTGATCCCACTGCCTTAGTTAAAGCCTCCTGTTCTCCTCCCCTTGACCCCACTGCCTTAGTTAAAGCCTCCCTGTTCTCTGTCTTGACCCACTGCCTTAGTTAAAGCCTCCTGTTCTCCTCCATTGACCCCACTGCCTTAGTTAAAGCCTCCCTGTTCTCTGTCCTGACCCCATGCCCACTACCTTAGTTAAAGCCTCCTGTTCTCTGTCCTTGACCCCATGCCCACTGCCTTAGCTAAAGCCTCCCTGTACTCTGCCCTTGACCCCACTGCCTTAGTTAAAGCCTCCCTGTTCTCTGCCCTTTGACCCACTGCCTTAGTTAAAGCCTCCCTGTTCTCTCCCTTGACCCCACTGCCTTAGTTAAAGCCTCTGTTCTCTGTCCTGACCCCCATGCCCACTGCCTTAGTTAAAGCCTCCCTGTTCTCTGTCCTGACCCCACTGCCTTAGTTAAAGCCTCCTGTTCTCCTCCCTTGACCCCTGCCTTAGTTAAAGCCTCTGTTCTCCTCCCTTGACCCCACTGCCTTAGTTAAAGCCTCCCTGTTCTCTGTCCTTGACCCCATGCCCACTGCCTTAGTTAAAGCCTCCCTGTTCTCTGCCCTTGATCCCACTGCCTTAGTTAAAGCCTCCCTGTTCTCTGTCCTTGACCCCACTGCCATAGTTAAAGCCTCCCTGTTCTCCTCCCTTGACCCCATGCCCACTACCTTAGTTAAAGCCTCCCTGTTCTCCTCCGTTGACCCCATGCCCACTTCCTTAGTTAAATCCTCCCTGTTCTCTGCCCTGACCTCATGCCCACTGCCTTAGTTAAAGCCTCCTGTTCTCCTCCTTGACCCCACTGCCAGGTTAAAGCCTCTGTTCTCCTCCCTTGACCCCCATGCCCACTACCTTAGTTAAAGCCTCCCTGTTCTCCTCCGTTGGGACCATGCCCACTACCTTAGTTAAAGCCTCCCCTGTTCTCTGTCCTGACCCCACTGCCTTAGTTAAAGCCTCCCTGTTCTCCTCCCTTGACCCCACTGCCTTAGTTAAAGCCTCCCTGTTCTCTGTCCTTGACCCCATGCCCACTACCTTAGTTAAAGCCTCCCTGTTCTCTGTCCTTGACCCCACTGCCTTAGTTAAAGCCTCCCTGTTCTCTGTCCTTGACCCCACTGCCTAAAAGCTTCCCTGTTCTCTGTCCTTGACCCCACTGCCTTAGTTAAAGCCTCCCTGTTCTCCTCCCCTTGATCCACGACTGCCTTAGTTAAAGCCTCCCTGTTCTCACTCCCCTTGACCCCACTGCCTTAGTTAAAGCCTCCTGTTCTCTGTCCTGACCCCACTGCCTTAGTTAAGCCTCCCTGTTCTCCTCCCTTGATCCCATGCCGACTGCCAGTTAAAGCCTCCCTGTTCTCCTCCTTGACCCCACTGCCTTAGTTAAAGCCTCCTGTTCTCTGTCCTTGGCCCCACTGCCTTAGTTAAAGCCTCCCTGTTCTCTGCCCTTGATCCCACTGCCTTAGTTAAAGCCTCCCTGTTCTCCTCCCCTTGACCCCACTGCCTTAGTTAAAGCCTCCCTGTTCTCTGCCCTTGAGCCCACTGCCTTAGTTAAAGCCTCCTGTTCTCCTCTTGACCCCACTACCTTAGTTAAAGCATCCCTGTTCTCTGCCCTGATCCACTGCCTTAGTTAAAGCCTCCCTGTTCTCTGTCCTTAACCCCACTGCCTTAGTTAAAGCCTCCCTGTTCTCCTCCCCTTGACCCCACTGCCTTAGTTAAAGCCTCCCTGTTCTCCTCCCTTGAGCCCACTGCCTTAGTTGGAGCCTCCCTGTTCTCATCCCTTGACCCCACTGCCTTAGTTAGAGCCTCCCTGTTCTCCTCCTTGACCCCACTGCCTTAGTTAAAGCCTCCCTGTTCTCCTCCCCTTGAGCCCACTGTTAGTTAAAAATCCTGTTCTCCTCCATCATGTTTAGTGTTCTCCCTGGTTAGTCTGTCATCATGTTTAGTCTGTCATCATGTTTAGTCCCCTCACCCCTCCCTCCCCCGCCTCCCTCCCCCTCTTCCTCCCTCCTCCTCTCCCTCCCCTCCCCTCCCTCTCCTCCCTCCCTCCCCCGCCTCCCCTCTCCCACTCCCCTCCTCCCTCACCCTCCCTCCCCCTCCACCTCCCCCTCTCCCTCCCTCCCCCTCCGCATCCCTCTCCTCCCCACTCTCCCTCCCCTCACCCCCTCCCCCTCCACCTCCCCTCTCCCTCCCTCTCCCTCTCCTCCCACTCTCCTCTCTTCTCCGTTCTGAGCCAGTGTGACTGTCTGTGTTCTAGAAGGTGGGTTAGAGTCTACAGTAGCTACAGCCACAGAGCCTGAGATACGATGCCTCCCCTCTCCTCCCTCTCTCCCTCCGCCTCCCCTCCCTCCCCTCCACCTCCCCTCCTCCCTCTCCCCTCCCCTCTCCCTCCCCTCACCCTCCCTCCTCCCCTCCTCCCTCCTCCTCCTCTCCCTCCCCTCACCCCCTCCTCCCCTCTCCCCTCCCCTCTCCCCTCTCCCTCCCCTCCCCCCCTCTCCCTCCCCTCTCTTCTCCCTCCCCTCTCTTCTCCCTCCCCTCTCTTCTCCCTCCCCTCCCCCTCTCCCTCCCCTCTCCCTCTCCCTCCCCTCTCCCTCCCCCTCCCCCTCTCTTCTCCCTCCCCTCTCCTCCCTCTCTTCTCCCTCCCCTTCTCCCTCCCCTCTCCCTCCCCCTCTCTTCTCCCTCCCCTCTCCCTCCCCTCTCCTCCCTCTCTTCTCCGTTCTGAGCCAGGTGTGACTGTCTGTGTTCTAGAAAGGTGGGTTGAGTCTACAGTAGCTACAGCCACAGAGCCTGAGATACGATGCCTCCCTCTCCCTCCCCTCTCCCTCACCTCCCCCCTCTCCCTCTCTTCTCCGTTCTGAGCCAGGTGTGACTGTCTGTGTTCTAGAAGGTGGGTTAGAGTCTACAGTAGCTACAGCCACAGAGCCTGAGATAACATGCCTCCCCTCTCCTCCCTCTCCCTCTCCCTCCCCTCTCCTCCCCTCCCCACCTCCCCTCTCCTCCCTCTCCTCCCCTCTCCCTCCCCTCACCCTCCCCTCCTCTCCCTCTCCTCCCCTCCTCCCCTCTCCCTCCCCTCACCCCCTCCTCCTCTCCTCCCCTCTCCCTCTCCTCCCCCTCTCCTCCCCTCTCTTCTCCCTCCCTCTCTTCTCCCTCCCTCTCTT
>NC_088397.1:777456-787456 GCF_034236695.1 Oncorhynchus nerka
AGAGACAGAGACAGAGAGAGAGAGAGAGAGAGAGTGTGACAGAGACAGAGAGAGAGACAGAGACAGAGACAGAGACAGAGAGAGAGACAGAGAGAGACAGAGAGAGAGAGAGACAGAGAGACAGAAACCGAGACATAGAGAGACAGAGAGTGACAGAGAGACAGAGACAGAGACAGAGAGAGAGAGAGAGAGAGAGTGTGACAGAGACAGAGAGAGAGACAGAGACAGAGACAGAGACAGAGAGAGACAGACAGAGAGAGAGACAGAGAGAGAGACAGAGAGAGAGTGTGACAGAGAGACAGAAGAGAGAGTGTGACAGAGAGACAGAGAGAGACAGAAAGAGAGAGTTAATTCTTTGACACATTGGAAAAAATTAACAAAAAAACAGCAAACTAGAATGCTATTTGGCCCTAAACAGAGAGTACACAGTGGCAGAATAACTGTCCACTGTGACTGACCCAAACTTAAGGAAAGCTTTGACTATGTACAGACTCAGTGAGCATAGCCTTGCTATTGAGAAAGGCCACCGTAGACAGATATGGCTCTCAAGAGAAGACAGGCTATGTGCTCACTGCCCACAAAATGAGGTGGAAACTGAGCTGCACTTCCTAACCTCCTGCCCAATGTATGACCATATTAGAGAGACATATTTCCCTCAGATTACACAGATCCACAAAGAATTTGAAAACAAATCCAATTTTGATAAACTCCCATATCTACTGGGTGAAATACCACAGTGTGACATCACAGCAGCAAGATTTGTGACCTGTTGCCACGAGAAAAGGGCAACCAGTGAAGAACAAACACCATTGTAAATACAACCCACATTTATGCTTATTTATTTTCCCTTGTGTCCTTTAACCATTTGTACATTGTTAAAACACTGTATATATATAATATGACATTTGTAATGTCTTTATTGTTTTGAAACTTCTGTATGTGTAATGTTTACTGTTCATTTTTATTGTTTATTTCACTTTTGTATATTATCTACCTCACTTGCTTTGGCAATGTTAACACATGTTTCCCATGCCAATAAAGCCCCTTGAATTTAATGTAATTGAGAGAGAGAGCGTCAGAGAGAGAGAGAGAGAAAGAGAGAGAGAGAGAGAGAGAGAGAGAGAGAGAGAGAGAGACAGAGAGACACAGAGAGAGAGAGAGAGAGAGAGAGAGAGAGAGAGACAGAGAGAGAGAGAGACAGAGAGAGAGACAGAGAGACAGAGAGACACAGAGAGAGAGAGAGAGAGACACAGAGAGAGAGAGAGAGAGAGAGAGAGACAGAGAGACACAGAGAGAGAGAGAGAGAGAGAGAATGCTCAAGATGGAAGCGAATACTAAGAGTCCATTTTGTATTACCCAATGATGCATCCAAACAAACCCTCTCTCTTTCCACACACACACACACACACACACACACACACACACACACACACACACACACACACACACACACACACACACACACACACGTCTGCACTCTTAGAAGGAAAGGAGCCATCTTGAATCTTGAAGGGTTCTTCGGCTGTCCCCATAGGAGAACCCTTAGAGGAACCCTTTTTGGTTGCAACTAGAACCTTTTCTACAGAGGGTTCTACATGGAACCAAAAAGGGTTCTACCTGGACAGCCGAGGAGAGCCCTTTTTTCTAAGAATGTGGGTCTCTGGGGGATGAAATAATTCAAAGAGCTGTTCTTTTCTCTTTGAGTCAGACAGACCTTTGTTAATTAAACTTTTATTTTGTTGGTTTCCAGGAAGGTTTACCCAAACAAACAAAACAAATCCCAGACCACCTCCATCTCTCTCTCTCGCTCTCTCTCTCCCCCCTCCATCTCTCTCTCTCATCTCTCTCTCTGTCTCTCTGTCTCTCTCTCATCTCTCTCTCTTTCATCTCTCTCTCTCATCTCTCTCTCTCTCTCTTTCATCTCTCTCTCTCTCTCTCTCTCTGTCTCTCTCTCCATCTCTCTCTCTTTCATCTCTCTCTCTCTCTGTCTCTCTCTGTCTCTCTCTCCGTCTCTCTCTCTCTCCATGTCATCTCTCTCTCTCTGTCTCTCTCTCTCTCTATCTCTGTCTCTCTCATCTCTCTATCTCTGTCTCTCTCTCTGTCTCTCTCTCTCTCTCATTTCATCTCTCTCATCTCTCTCTCATCTCTGTCTCTCTCCATCTCTCTCTCTCTCATCATCTCTCTCTCCGTCTCTCTCTCTCTCATCTCTCTCTCTCTCCGTCTCTCTCTCTCTCTCTCCATCTCCCTCCCCTCCCCTCCCTCTCGCTCCCTCCCTCTCCGTCTCTCCTCAGGATCCACTGTCTTTATTTGGGTATATCTGGGACTTTCTAAAGTGAAAGTCCATCCAAATAATGCTGAATCACTTGCATACAATCAATTGTGCTGATTTAAATTCACAAAGGAATCCATCTTCCAACCCATCCCTGACATGAGACCTGTGTTGAAACCAAATAAGAATAGGAAATAATATATGAAAGAAAATGTCTTAGGAACCAGAACTCTCCTAGAGGAGATGATTCAATACTCCTGCTTGTTTGGACCAAGTGACTCCTAGAGGAGATGATTCACAACTCCTGCTTGTTTGGACAACCTGACTCCTAGAGGAGATGATTCACAACTCCTGCTTGTTTGGACAACCTGACTCCTAGAGGAGATGATTCACAACTCCTGCTTGTTTGGACCAAGTGACTCCTAGAGGAGATGATTCACAACTTCTACTTGTTTGGACAACCTGACTCCTAGAGGAGATGATTCACAACTCCTACTTGTTTGGCCAACCTGACTCCTAGAGGAGATGATTCACAACTCCTGCTTGTTTGGACAACCTGACTCCTAGAGGAGATGATTCACAACTCCTGCTTGTTTGGACAACCTGACTCCTAGAGGAGATGATTCACAACTCCTGCTTGTTTGGACAACCTGACTCCTAGAGGAGATGATTCACAACTCCTGCTTGTTTGGACAACCTGACTCCTAGAGGAGATGATTCACAACTCCCTGCTTGTTTGGACAACCTGACTCCTAGAGAGATGATTCACAACTCCTACTTGTTTGGACAACCTGACTCCTAGAGAGATGATTCACAACTCCTGCTTGTTTGGACAACCTGACTCCTAGAGGAGATGATTCACAACTCCTGCCTGTTTGGACAACCTGACTCCTAGAGGAGATGATTCACAACTCCTGCTTGTTTGGACAACCTGACTCCTAGAGGAGATGATTCACAACTCCTACTTGTTTGGACAACCTGACTCCTGGGAGAGGCTTGTTTGGAGATGATTCACAACTCCTGCCTGTTTGGACAACCTGACTCCTAGAGGAGATGATTCACAACTCCTGCTTGTTTGGACAACCTGACTCCTAGAGGAGATGATTCACAACTCCTGCTTGTTTGGACCAAGTGACTCCTAGAGGAGATGATTCACAACTCCTGCTTGTTTGGACCAAGTGACTCCTAGAGGAGATGATTCACAACTCCTACTTGTTTGGACAACCTGACTCCTAGAGGAGATGATTCACAACATGATTCTGTAACATTTACAAGCTCAAACACATGTAGGTTCTGCTCTTGAAACCGAGAAAGATATCAAATCATGTGAAAAAGGATGTTTCTGAAATGACATTCAGTTGAACATAAAGAGGGAGAGGGAGGAATGTTTTTAATTCCCCAGTGGCTGTATTTAGCTGTGTCCTGTAACAATGATGTCCCGTATGTTACATCCCTGGTGTGTACACTAATCTTCCATTCCTCTGAGTCAGGAGACATTTAGAGGTCAGGAGTTCAGGCAGGAGCCATTTAGAGGTCAATAGTTCAGTCAGGAGACATTTAGAGGTCAGGAGTTCAGTCAGGAGACATTTAGAGGTCAATAGTTCAGTCAGGAGCCATTTAGAGTTCAATAGTTCAGTCAGGAGACATTTAGAGGTCAGGAGTTCAGTCAGGAGACATTTAGAGGTCAATAGTTCAGTCAGGAGACATTTAGAGGTCAGGAGTTTAGACAGGAGACATTTAGAGGTCAGGAGTTCAGTCAGGAGCCATTTAGAGGTCAATAGTTCAGTCAGGAGACATTTAGAGGTCAGGAGTTCAGTCAGGAGACATTTAGAGGTCAGGAGTTTAGACAGGAGACATTTAGAGGTCAGGAGTTCAGTCAGGAGCCATTTAGAGGTCAGGAGTTCAGTCAGGAGCCATTTAGAGGTCAGGAGTTCAGTCAGGAGGCATTTAGAGGTCAATAGTTCAGTCAGTAGACATTTAGAGGTCAGGAGTTTAGACAGGAGACATTTAGAGGTCAGGAGTTCAGTCAGGAGCCATTTAGAGGTCAATAGTTCAGTCAGGAGACATTTAGAGGTCAATAGTTAAGTCAGGAGACATTTAAAGGTCAGGAGTTTAGACAGGAGACATTTAGAGGTCAGGAGTTCAGTCAGGAGCCATTTAGAGGTCAGGAGTTCAGTCAGAAGCCATTTAGAGATCAATAGTTCAGTCAGGAGACATTTAGAGGTCAGGGGTTCAGTCAGGAGACATTTAGAGGTCAGGAGTTCAGTCAGGAGACATTTAGAGGTCAGGAGTTCAGTCAGGAGACATTTAGAGGTCAGGAGTTCAGTCAGGAGACATTTAGAGGTCAGGGGCGACCCCATTAACACAAAATGTGTAAATGTACTGTTCATAGACTGTTCATAGACTGTTCATAGATTGTTCAAATACAGTTAATAGACTATTCATATACTGTTCATAGACTGTTCATAGACTTTTCATAGACTGTTAATATACTGTTCATAGACTGGTCATATACTGTTCATAGACTGGTCATAGACTGTTCATAGACTGGTCATATACTGTTCATAGACTGGTCATAGACTGTTAATATACTGTTCATAGACTGGTCATATACTGTTCATAGACTGTTAATATACTGTTCATAGACTGGTCATAGACTGTTAATAGACTGTTCATAGACTGTTAATATACTGTTCATAGACTGGTCATATACTGTTCATAGACTGTTAATATACTGTTCATAGACTGTTAATATACTGTTCATAGACTGGTCATAGACTGTTCATATACTGTTCATAGACTGTTCATATACTGTTCATATACTGTTAATATACTGTTCATAGACTGTTCATAGACTGTTCATAGACTGTTAATATACTGTTCATATACTGTTAATATACTGTTCATAGACTGTTCATAGATTGTTCATAGACTGTTCATAGACTGTTCATAGACTGTTCATATACTGTTCATATACTGGTCATATACTGTTCATAGACTGTTCATAGACTGTTCATATACTGTTCATAGACTGGTCATATACTGTTCATAGACTGTTCATAGACTGTTCATAGACTGTTCATATACTGTTCATAGACTGTTCATAGACTGTTCAAGGACTGTTCATATACTGTTCATATACTGTTCATAGACTGTTCATATACTGTTCATAGACTGTTCATATACTGTTCATAGACTGGTCATATACTGTTCATAGACTGTTCATAGACTGTTCATATACTGTTCATAGACTGGTCATATACTGTTCATAGACTGTTCATAGACTGTTCATATACTGTTCATAGACTGGTCATATACTGTTCATAGACTGTTCATATACTGTTCATAGACTGGTCATATACTGGCCATGTTCCATTGCTTTACCGTAAAGAAAAGCACAAAGTCTAATGGTAACCTGAGCAACAGGTGTTCTCCACATGAGTTAGTGCCGTGTGTGTGTGTGTGTGTGTCAGGTAAACCATTTTATCATTAACATAGACAGAGATTGTGGAATGAAATGAGATGACAGTTCTCCTGCAGTTTACCATTTACATGAAGTTATAAAACGGGCCATGTCAGCGCTACGGCGCTACCGACCCTGGTACGCTAATGCTGCCTGCCGTATCGCTCTATACCCCCCTGCCTCCTCTTCTTCTCCCCTCCATCCATCGGTACCTCCTTCCCTCCTCCTCTCCCTTTTCCCTCCATCCATCCATCAGTACCTCCTCTCCCTTCTCCCCTCCCTCCATCCACCGGTACCTCCTTCCCTCCTCCTCTCCCTTCTCCCCTCCATCCATCCATCAGTACCTCCTTCCCTCCTCCTCTCCCTTCTCCCCTCCATCCACCCATAAGTACCTCCCCTTCCCTCCTCCTCTCCCTTCTCCCCTCCATCCATCCATCAGTACCCCCTTCCCTCCTCCTCTCCCTTCTCCCCTCCCTCCATCCATCAGTACCTCCTTCCCTCCTCCTCTCCTTTCTCCCCTCCATCCATCCATCAGTACCTCCCTTCCCTCCTCCTCTCCCTCCATCCACCGGTACCTCCTTCCCTCCTCCTCTCCCTTCTCCCCTCCATCCATCCATCAGTACCTCCTTCCCTCCTCCTCTCCCTTCTCCCCTCCATCCACCCATAAGTACCTCCTTCCCTCCTCCTCTCCCTTCTCCCCTCCATCCATCCATCAGTACCCCTTCCCTCCTCCTCTCCCTTCTCCCCTCCCTCCATCCATCAGTACCTCCTTCCCTCCTCCTCTCCTTTCTCCCCTCCATCCATCCATCAGTACCTCCTTCCCTCCTCCTCTCCCTTCTCCCCTCCATCCATCCACCCATCAGTACCTCCTTCCCCCCTCCTCTCCCTTCTCCCCTCCATCCACCCATCAGTACCTCCTTCCCTCCTCCTCTCCCTTCTCCCCTCCCTCCATCCATCAGTACCTCCTTCCCTCCTCCTCTCCTTTCTCCCCTCCATCCATCCATCAGTACCTCCTTCCCTCCTCCTCTCCCTTCTCCCCTCCATCCATCCATCTGTACCTCCTTCCCTCCTCCATCCATCAGTACCTCCTCTCCCTTCTCCCCTCCATCCATCCATCCATCGGTACCTCCTTCCCTCCTTCTCTCCTTTCTCCCCTCCATCCATCCATCAGTACCTCCTTCCCTCCTCCTCTCCCTTCTCCCCTCCATCCATCCATCAGTACCTCCTTCCCTCCTCCTCTCCTTTCTCCCCTCCATCCATCCATCAGTACCTCCTTCCCTCCTCCTCTCCCTTCTCCCCTCCATCCATCCATCAGTACCTCCTTCCCTCCTTCCCTCCTCCTCTCCCTTCTCCCCTCCATCCATCAGCACCTCCTTCCCTCCTCCTCTCCCTTCTCCCCTCCATCCACCCATCAGCACCTCCTTCCCACCTCCTCCTGATCTCTCTCTCTTTCTCGTTCCCTCTTTCCCCTGACGCTTTATCAGGAGATGACAATAAGCGTTGCAGATTGCCTCCCTCCACCTGTCTTCCCCAGCAGGGAGGAGAGAGCGAAGCACAATCACTGAATACTCTCAGTAGCTGTAAATAATAGCAGGGACAAACTGTATTATTGAAGATAATAAGATACCTAGCGGTACGTCTGTCCCTTCCTCCCCCTTCCTCCCTCCCTCCCTCCCTCTCCTCCCTCCCCCTCCCTCTCCTCCCTCCCCCTCCTTTCCACCTCCCTCCCTCCCTCTCCCCCCCTCCTTTCCACCTCCCTCCCTCTCCTCCCTCCCCCCTCCTTTCCACCTCCCTCCCTCCCTCCCTCTCCCCCTCCTTTCCACCTCCCCTCCCTCCCTCTCCCCCCTCCTTTCCACCTCCCTCCCTCCCTCCCTCTCCTCCCTCCCCCTCCTTTCCACCTCCCTCCCTCCCTCTCCTCCCTCCCCCAGTTGAAGATCTGATGCACCCTGTATTTCCTCATTCCAGAGTCTGTCCACTCCCCACCAGCGGCCATCACACAGAGACATTAACATTCCCACCTGCTTTCCACAGGTCTGAGATGAGGCACTTCCTTCCCTCCCCCTTTCCCCCTCCCTCCTCCCACCTGCCTTCCACAGGTCTGAGACGAGGCACTTCCTTCCTTCCCTCCCAAGCCAGTACACAGCAAGCCAGACACACAGCAAGCCAGTAGACAGTAAGCCAGTAGACAGCAAGCCAGACGAGCCAGACAATATTACACTTTATATACAGGGAGCTACAGTAGACACCTGATAACTACTTGTCTTGTCCTTGGCAGCACAGTGAACGTGTCTGTTGTAAATACTAACCTTTCTCGTTACTGTCCACTGTTTTCATGTTTATTGTTTCAATAATTCCATTCTATGACATCACCACTTGATGGAACCTCTTTACAGTAACTTGTTATGACATCACCACTTGATGGAACCTCTTGACAGTAACTTGTTATGACATCACCACTTGATGGAACCTCTTGACAGTAACTTGTTATGACATCACCACTTGATGGAACCTCTTGACAGTAACTTGTTATGACATCACCACTTGATGGAACCTCTTTACAGTAACTTGTTATGACATCACCACTTGATGGAACCTCTTTACAGTAACTTGTTATGACATCACCACTTGATGGAACCTCTTGACAGTAACTTGTTATGACATCACCACTTGATGGAACCTCTTGACAGTAACTTGTTATGACATCACCACTTGATGGAACCTCTTGACAGTAACTTGTTATGACATCACCACTTGATGGAACCTCTTGACAGTAACTTGTTATGACATCACCACTTGATGGAACCTCTTGACAGTAACTTGTTATGACATCACCACTAGCGCTGCTTAAACTTCTTATGGCTAGGGGCAGTATCGAGTAGCTTGGATGAATAAGGTTGCCCAGAGTAAACTGTCTGCAACTCAGGCCCAGATGCTAGGATATGCATATTATTAGTAGATTTGGATAGAAAACACTCTGAAGTTTCTAAAACGGTTTAAATGATGTCTGTGAGTATGACAGAACTCATATGGCAGGCAAAAACCTTAGAAAAAATCCAACCAGGAAGTGGGAAATCTGAGGCTTGTAGTTTTTCAACTCTTTGCCTATCCAAGATACAGTGTAAATTTGGTCTGATTGCGCTTCCTAAGGCTTCCACTGAATGTCAACAGTCTTTAGGACCTTGTTTGAGGCTTCTACTGTGAAGTGGGGGCGAATGAGAGCTGTTTCTACCAGAGGTCTGGCAGAAGGCCGTGAGCTGATCACGCGTGTGCCCGTGAGAGAGACCTGCGTTCCTTTGTATTTCTAAGAAATTCTCCGGTTGGAACATTATTGAAGATTCGTGTTAAAAACATCCTAAAGATTGATTCTATACATCGTTTGACATGTTTCTACTGTCCTTTCGTCTGGACCTAATGCTCGCGCCTCATGAATTTGGATTTGTGAACTAAACGCGTGAACAAAAAGGAGGTATTTGGACATAAATTAAGGATTTTATCGAACAAAACAAACTTTTAATGTGGAATTGGGATTCCTGGGAGTGCATTCTGATGAAGATCATCAAAGGTAAGTGAATATTTATAATGCTATTTCTGACTTCTGTTGACTCCACAACATGGCGGGTATCTGTATGGCTTGTTTTTATGTCTGAGCGCTGTACTCAGATTATTGCATGGGGTGCTTTTTCCGTAAAGTTGATTTGAAATCTGACACAGCGGTTGCATTAAGGAGAAGGGGCTGAGGAATGGGTTGGGGAAACCCTAGTCTAAAGTAGTGCACTATATAGGGAATAGGGTGCCATTTGAGATGCATTCCCCAAAGACTTTTCCCCTCTACAACATGGTGGAATAATCAGGCTGTTTTATCAGGTTTTATTCCTCAGGGGGACATGGAGGTGGACGAGGGGAGAGCGGCAGTGAAATCATTTGAGCTAAAAACAGAAAGAGAAAAAGGGGCTGAAATCGCTGCATAGTTTTCCTGACTCTGGAAGTGGTCGGCATCGCAGTGTAATGTAAGACTGTCTGGGGCTGAATATGTGACAACTAGTGTGTCATTATAAAACAAACAAAACCACATAAACGCACATTACACACTAGCATCCACAAAACAACGACATCAACACATCGTAGGTTTTCACTGGGCTGGTTGGTTACACTGGGCTGGTTACTGCTCTCCACTGGGCTGGTTACTGCTCTCCACTGGGCTGGGTTGGTTACTGCTCTCCACTGGGCTGGTTACTGCTCTCCACTGGGCTGGGCTGGTTACTGCTCTC